>NW_015387729.1:111241-116845 GCF_001527695.2 Protobothrops mucrosquamatus | reverse complement strand
GTGTATGAAGGGTTCAAATCGATTTTTGTTCCACTTTTAGACGATTTGTAGGCCAACGTCTATCCAGGTTTGAAATCCTCAGACTGCTTACTCCAGGGTGGTCCTACTAGGGCAGGGGTAGGCAACCTCGGCTCTTTTATGACTCATGGACTTCAATGCCCAGAATTCTGGGAGTTGAAGTCCATGAGTCATAAAAGAGCAGAGGTTGCCTACCCCTGTACTATAGTAAAGATGAATTTGGATTATAAGTCCCGTAAATTCTGCAAAGACGACTGAGAAAGCTTCAAATAAGTTTTCAGAAGAAACACAAAAGTGTTAATTCATGAGTAGCTGAGAGGGCGGTCCTCTTTTTGGGATGGGATGGACAGATGGGGAGGAGTTTAAAATGTCAAGATGGCAGCCATAATCATGTGATCAAAGCCCCACCCATTTTTTAAAAATATCTATTCCCGCAGACATAATGACAGGAATTTATGTGCCCGTTAATTATCATTGTGACTCCCCCCTAATTATCTGAGCTGAATAGTTAAAGCAACTGAGCTAAATAGTTTAAACCAAAACATTGACTTTAGGGAAACCATCTCCATTCCACTCTTAATGAAAAGATGGATTTTAAAAATCAGCATCCTTAGCCCTAAAAATAAGGGAATGTGGCCATAAAAGCCACCTGCCAAGGACTCCACATAAGCTTGGATTTTTTTTCATTGGATTTCAAGAAAAGGTAGCATGAAGATTAACATCGGTGTGATGTTCTGGGGTTTCTTACTCCTCAGTGATAAGATACATTATGGAGAATAAGCCTCTTTCAATGCTGGTTACTACTAGCCTCAATCCTTTTCTTACCATGTTTAAAGCTTGATTGAGACTTGTCCCCAACTGCACATAGGTGTTGACGCACACCTCCGCTGAGAAGGGGTTGATGGGTGAATGTGCGTTGCAGATGGTTGCAGATGGATTGACACCCACACCTCCCAACACTTAACCATGCACGTCCCTAGTGCTGATTGGTTGATCTGATTTGCTGTTGAGAATTTCCTCTGCTTTGTTGTTTTTTAGCACAGGGGGTCTCCCAACTTGGCATTTTTTTTAAGAATTGTGGACTTCACAGCTGGCTGAGGAATCCTGGGAGTTGAAGTCCACAATTCTTAAAATTGCCGAGTTTGGAGAGCCCCGTTTTTAGCACACACACACGCACCCCAGCCAGAACATTAACATTTGCAGAAGTATCAATGTAACAGCTATGCAACCCTCTCTCTGAATGACAGATGCATACATTCCCTGGTGTGCAGTGATGAAGAAGTTTAAGAGGGCCTTCAAAGTCCTTGACTCATATGGATCAGGTGGCCAAAATCATTGGCAGGCCACCCATGTAAATAGAGCGAAGAGCTTTCTTCAGAATTCTTGAGAACATTCAGAGGTCCACAGAGAAGGTGTCTACAGTTAGACAGTTGGGAGATTTCTATCCTGGCCCCTAACTAGCATCTCCTAGAGCAGGGGTAGGCAACCTTGGCTCTTTTATGACTCGTGGACTTCAACTCCCAGAATTCCTGAGCCAGCCACGCTGAGGGGAAAGGGAGAGGCTTCCAAGCTGAGCCATGCTGGGTCAGGAATTCTGGGAGTTGAAGTCCACGAGTCATGAAGGGGCCAAAGTTTCCCTCATGCTGGCTCAGGAATTCTGGGAGTTGAAGTCCACCAGTCATAAAAAGATGTTTTCCTTAGAGCAGGGGTAGGCAACCTTGGCTCTTTTATGACTCGTGGACTTCAACTCCCAGAATTCCCGAGCCAGCCACGCTGAGGGGAAAGGGAGAGGCTTCCAAGCTGAGCCCTGCTGGCTCAGGAATTCTGGGAGTTGAAGTCCACGAGTCATAAAAGAGCCCAGGTTGCCTACCCCTGTACTTAGACCAAATCTCCTGTCTGTTGATAGTTTTAACCATGAGTTCCTCTGGATTCCAAAAATTCACTTCAAAACTTTAATCTCTTCGTTTCCTTATTTCCAGGGTGGGAAGGAACCCTTCTTTTCATATTAGGCAACTTGTAAATAGGTTTCTTTACTTTTCTTTGTAGCCTTTCAAAAAACAAACAAACAAATGACAATTTGTCTTGCAAAGTCCAGTTGTTGGCCCACCGGAATGGGACGAACGTGCTCATGCCTTTAAGAAACAAGAGGGGAAAAATAATAATAATAATAATAACAATGTTGCTGTTTTATAAAGTACTTGGTTCTTAATGTGAATATCTTGAACTTTGTTAAGGATACTGTCCTGTATTAAACATGTAAAATACTATTTGTCTAAGTAGAGGTTGAAAAAAAAACCGGAGAGATAAAAAAAATTAAGGAAAGATTGCTCCACATGGGAGTCTATTCATGTCTGAAGATCTGTTGTAACTCAATAGCCAATTTGTTAATGATGTTGTACATTCAATAGAGGTTTCTGAGGGAGGAGGCGTTGTGTCAGAGGATTTGTATGTCTTTTGTGGTTGGCTCTGTATGTTGTCCCATGTGTGTAAGACCAGAATAAACTGCTTCTTTCATTCGTTCCATTTCCCCATTGAGATGTTTCTACCAATATCCCATCCATGTACTGCTATGCAGGTTCTGAGGTTTTGCTTGATAAAAAAATACAGGAAACCAGACGTTGCCTTCAAACTTTACATTTTTATTCAGCTGAACAAAGACGGGCTTCTCTAAAAGAGAGAAAAAGCCGCAAATATCAAAAAAAGCCTTATTTTTATACCTACTTTGATTACGTAAGTAATTCACCCAGCAAAGCTGACACACATAAGATAAAGACTTTGCCCTTTAAGGCTGGCACACTGTAGATAAGAAGGACGAAAGCAGAAGTAGCTAAAAATGGGCCCTTTTGGGTGTTTCCCCAAAACACCATATAGTAGTGGCCAAAATTGTGGAAACCTTTTGGGAAAAGTGTACAGTAGAAATGCCACCTTTGGTTAAGTTTCCACCCAATTTTCTTCTAATTTCTTTATAACTGTAGCCTTGTTCACTTAACAATACTATTTTACATGGTTTTCTGGGCGACCGGTCAACTCTTTGCACCATCGCTTTAATTTTATTACATTTTACAAGCTCACTAAATGAAAGAACACACAAAAAAAAACCCAACCAACTTGATAGCGATCACATAACACACTGACCAATGTCCTCCTCTCAGCTTCAATACATGACATCAATCACTGAATCCTACTGTGATCTGATTGGCTCATGGCCAATGGAAGATGACACCCGATTGGCTCTCTAAAGACTCATGCTCATTGGCTACAATCAGGTGAAGGAAAGCTACCTGAGATCAACCTGAGCAAGTTGTGTTTCCTTTTTCTGGTTATTTGGCTATAACTTTTCATAGAATACAGTACAGATAATTGAACAAACTTTGTTGCGTTACATTCTTGATTATATTATCTTTCCATTGATATATAATTTTATGGTTCTACTCCAAAAAAAGTGGTTAGGACATTGGGTGTTTCCTTTGCTGTCCTTTTATGACCTTGCATTCATGGTTCTGCAAGTGGCCAGAGAGAGCGGGGCCATCTGCACGTATTCACAATTAATACTGTCCTCTAAGTGCGGGTCAACAGTACCTTTGATTCCCTAAGCGTGAAATTCCTCCCCATGCGACTTTTAAAAAACACTATTTCCTGTCTCCCACATTAATCCATAATATATGCACGGTGCTTTTACAGGTGGAGATGGACTCAATAAACCTGATTCATTTTATTTATTTATTTTTCACATTTCTGAACCCCCTGTCTCCCTCAAAGAGTGACCCTGGGCGGTGTACAATACACTATTAGAACATTGAATCCTAAGTTTGGAAGAGACCTTCTTCTTGTGCCATATCCGTTATCGGACGTTGGCGATCCTGTTGGCGGTCCTCTTTTTATCAGCAGACACATGAAAAAGTGCTGCTGAGTTTTGTTCAAACCAGTCCCTTAGAATTTGAAGCCACAATATTCTTCTTCTGCCTGGACCTCGTTTGCCTTCCATCTTTTCCTGGAGGATTCAATGGAGTTTGGCGTATTTCTCTGGGTGTCACATCACATATCTGAAATATTCTAACTTTGTTTTTTTAATTGTTTTGATGATTTCCCTTGGCTTTCCCAGGCGTCTTATCACCTCCTCATTTCTGATCTTGTCAACCCAGCTTATACATAACAGCCGCCTATAAATCCACATTTCAAATGCTTCTAGTCTCTTCAGGTGGCCTTCTCTCTATTCCAATTCCCTGCCTAAGGCAGAAGACCCTATACCAGGGGTAGACAACCTTGGCTCTTTTATGACTCATGGACTTCAACTCCCAGAATTCCTGAGCCAGCTACGCTGAGGAGAAGTGGAGAAGTTTCCAAGCTGAGCCATGCTGTCTCAGGAATTCTGGGAGTTGAAGTCCATGAGTCATGAAGGGGCCAAAGTTTCCCTCATGCTTTCTCAGGAATTCTGGGAGTTGAAGTCCACAAGTCATAAAAGAGCCAAGGTTGCCTACCCCTGCCTTATACCATCCCAGTCAAATGGTTCTCCAGTCTATTCTTGAAAATCTCCAGGGATGGAACATCCAAATTTTTGGGAGGCAAACTATTCCACTGATTAATCTGTTCTCACTGTAAGGAAATGTCTCCTTAATTCCAGGCTGGATCTCTCTTTAACGATCTTCCACCCATTGCTTGTTGTCCTGCCCTCAGGTGCTCTGGAGAATAGGTTGACCCCCCTCTCTTCTCTGTGACATCCGCTCAAGTAGTGGAAGACAGTTACAGTAGTGGCCAAAATTGTGGAAACCTTTTGGGAAACGTGTACAGTAGAAATGCCACCTTTGGTTAAGTTTCCACCCATTTTTCTTCTAATTTCTTTATAACTGTAGCCTTGTTCACTTAATAATACTATTTTACATCGCTGTCTAGGCGACCAGTCAAGTCCTTGCACCATGACTTTAATTTTATTATGTTTTACAAGCTCACTAAATGAAAGAACACAAAAAACCCCAACCAACGTGATAGCCATCACATAACACACTGACAAATGTCCTCCTCTCAGCTTCAATACATGACATCAATAACTGGATCCTACTGTGATCTGATTGGCTCATGGCCAAAACAAGATAACACCTGATTGGCTCTCTAAACACTCAAGCTCATTGGTTACCATCAGCTGAAGGAAAGCTACCTGAGATCAACCTAAGCAAGTTGTGCTTCCTTTTTCTGGTTATTTGGCTATAACTTTTCATAGAATACAGTACCGATAATTGAACAAACTTTGTTGCATTAAGTTCTTGATTAAATTATCTTTCCATTGATATATAATTTTATGCTACTACTCCCCCCAAAAAAAGTGGTGTTATTAGCCATCCAACCTCAAAAATACACTTTTCCCAAAAGGTTTCCACAATTTTTTATTTTATTTTATTTATTTATTTATATTTGAATTTATATCCCGCCCTTCTCCCGTAGGACTCAGGGCGGCTGACAATCTATTTAAAATACATACAAAACAATACAAATTTAAAATTAATTAAAAAGAATATTAAATAATTGTCGAATTTAAAATATAATTAAAACCCCCCTAAAAATTACCCTAGGCCAGTCCTGCAAGCTGGAATA
>NW_015387729.1:103744-110006 GCF_001527695.2 Protobothrops mucrosquamatus | reverse complement strand
TCAGCCCCTCGGTGAACCAAGGGGCCAGTTGAGACCTACGCCGGGTCAGAGGCCGCAGCGGCACGACTCGGTCCAGTGCTGCGGCTGCGGCCACATCCCAGGCCGCAGCCTGGTGTTCCGCCGAGTCGTGACCTAGCTCCTCAGGATATGGCCCAAGCTCCGTCAGAAACCCCTCTGGGTCCATCAGGCGCCTGGGACGTTACGATCTAGGTGGTTCCGTCTCCCTGCGGCGAGGGGCAGCGGTCCGGAAGTCCATCCTAAGGAGTGCGTGATCTGACCATGACAAGGGCTCTGTAATTATCTCCCCCATTTCCAGATCACTCTGCCACTGGCCAGAGACAAAAATTAGATCCAGTGTATGTCCTCCCGTGTGAGTGGGTGCATGAACTAATTTTGGCCACTACTGTATGTTAAAATGTTAAAATATAAAATATGATATCACGTAAAGCATACAACATAAAAGTTAAACAAATAGGAAAAGGCAGGAGTGATTTAAGTATTATTAAAATCATTTATGAGCCGTAGTGGCGCAGTGGTTAGAATGCAGTACTGCAGGCTATTTCTGCTGACTGCCGACTGCTGGCAGTTTGGCAGTTCGATTCTCACCGGCTCAAGGTTGACTCAGCCTTCTGTCCTTCTGAGGTCAGTAAAATGAGGACCCAGATAGTTGGGGGCAATATGCTGACTCTGCAAAGTGCTTAGAGAGGGCTGTAAAGCACTGTGAAGCGGTATATAAGTCTGAGGGCTATTGCTATTGCTAAAAGACAAGGGGAGGGCTTTCAAAGGACTAATCAGCCCCGCAGCTCCATGCTCCTCTAGCCCAGGGCTTTTCAACCAGTGGTAGGGGTACCACCTGTGGTACATTGGCACCTGGCAGGTGGTACATGGCCATCCTAGAAAAGTGGTAGCGGGGGAGGGGAATGAGCTGAACCAGTGGCAGCACCGCACAAGCCTGAGTGAGAGATGGCTGGAGCTGCAGGGCTGTCAGGGCTCAGCAGAAGCGCCAGGATCAGTGGCACTTTCCAGCTGATCTGCGCTTCTTCAGGACTGTCAGGGCTCAGTGTAAGTGCCAGGATCAGCGCCAGGATCCAGCTGGAGCTCGGCGTTGATCCTGGTGCTTCTGCTGAGCCCAGAAGAAGCACCGATCAGCTGGAATGTTGCAGCATCTCCAGGGTCTTGTGATTTACATTCAGATGCTTGGCAACTGATTCATATTTATGGTGTCACAGTGTCCCAGGGTCATGTGAAGTGACCAAAACCTGCTGCAACCACCCAGCAGTCGGGAGGAATAAAAACCAACCCCCCCATCCACCCCCCGCTGCCAATCCTCAACAGAAATGCTCACAAAAATGAAAACCTCAGACAGGAGGAAGAGTGCAGCCGGGCGGGCAGGCAGGTGTCTTGCTCGGCTGTGGCTTGGGGGGGCACTTTTTTCAGTGCCCTTGTAACTTCAAACTGTCACTAAGCGAACTGTTGTAAGTCGAGGACTACCTGTACTTTATCACTTTTTTCCTTTTTTTTTTTTTGGGTCATCAAGTTTTTGACACCTTGCTAGGCGACTGGTGGTACTCGGATGTTGCCATATCCTAAAAGTGGTACAATGGGTGAAAAGGTTGAAAAGCCCTGGGCTAGGCTTCCCATGCAAAGCCACAAAGCCACGTTTTAACTCCACGTTGGAAAGCCAGGAGGGTGGGGGCTGACCTCACCTCCAGGGAGAGAGTTTTCCAAAGGGTGGGGGGAATGGCAGAGAAGGGTCTCTTCCGGGACCCTGCCAGTCGGAATTCTTTAACTGATACATTATGCAACATACAAGAGAAGGTTTAGGGGAGACATGATAGCCATCTTCCAATCCTTGAAGAGCTGTTGGTTTGTTGATTTGTTCTCCAAAGCACCTGAGGGCAGGACAAGAAGCAATGGATGGAAGCTCCTCAGAGGGACATTCAACCTGGAACTAAGGAGCAATTTCCTGACAGTGAGAACAATTCATCAACAGAACAATGTGTCTTCTGGAGTTGTGGATACCCCATCACTGGAGGTTTTTGAGAAAAGATTGGACAACCATTTGTTTGGGATGGTCTAAGGACTCCTGTGTGGGGCAGGGGCTTGGACTAGAAGACCTCCAAGGTGTCTTCCAGGTCTTTGATTCTATATCTTCCCTGCCTGACCAAATAGAATGGGCTGATGTAAAGGGATGAAAATGGTTCCATAGGTGATCTGGACCCATGCCATGTAGGACTTTATACCTTGAACTGGATTCGGAAGCAAATCAAGACCCAATGCAGTTCAATGGAACATTATCTAGCTCAGGGGTAGGCAACCTTGGTTCTTTTATGACTCGTGGACTTCAACTCCCAGAATTCCTGAGCCTGTCATGCTGGCTCAGGAATTTTGGGAGTTGAAGTCCACGAGTCATAAAAGAGCCAAGGTTGCCTACCCCTGAGCTAGCTGATGTCCTTAGAACAGAAAAAGTTGCTTTCTCCAGCCTGGTGCTCTGCAGATGTCTTGCAACATGCTTCTTAAAAGTCCCACCCATCATTCTGATTGGGTTCTAATTGGAGCCCATAGTGTAGACTGATGGAAGGCTTGAAAACTCAGAAAGCTGCTGGGAGATACTGTAAGCGACAATAATTGCAGACTGAATGATAGGACTGGCTGAGCTTATCTGAAAGCCAACCAATGTTGTTATGGCAGAGGTAATATTTAAACCAGGAACTTCAATCTTCTAACAATGAGAAGAACTTCAATCTTCTAACAGCAAGAAGAACTTCAATCTTCTAACAGCAAGAAGAACTTCAATCTTCTAACAGTGAGAAGAACTTCAATTTTCTAACAATGAGAAGAACTTCAATCTTATAACAAGTAGAACTTAAACCTTCTAACAATGAGAAGAACTTCAATCTTTTAGCAATGAGAACTTCAGTCTTCTAACAACGAGAAGAACTTTAATCTTCTAACAATGAGAAGAACTTCAATCTTCTAACAATGAGAAGAACTTCAATCTCCTAACAATGAGAAGAACTTCAATCTCCTAACAACGAGAAGAACTTCAATCTCCTAACAACGAGAATAACTTCAATCTCCTAACAACGAAAATAATTCAATCTCCTAACAATGAGAAGAACTTCAATCTTCTCACAATGAGAAGAACTTCAATCTTCTAACAATGAGAACTTCAATCTTCTAACAATGAGAAGAACTTCAGTCTTCCAACAGTATACTTCAAACTTAGCCACTTTAAGATGGGTGTGCTGACCAGAGAATTCTAGGAGTTGAAGTCCACAGACCTTAAAGTGGCCAAGGTTGAAAAACACTGGAGTACATTAACTTTCTCTAGTAGGCAACACTACCTCATCTCTAGGGTAAATAAGGAGCTCACTAAGGAACTCAGAAGTAATTACAACCACTTTCCCCAGAGATACCAAAACTCACTCAATCAAATCCAATCTTCATCCCAGTCATAAACCAATTGGGGGATTATTATTATTATTATTGTTATTGAAAATGGGCTTGTTTCTAGTGCATTTTGAGAAAACCAGGATCCATAACCTGAGGAGTTAACAACTGTTTTTTTTTTAAAATATCAAGCGGATAGCCAAATATTGCGTTAAAATACTCTCAAATCTTTCTCCTGCAAAATATCTGAGGAAGCTGAGGAGGGGTCGTTCAATTCAGCCATGATATTTGTCCACAGTTGCTCATGCCTTCCCTCAGACATTATTTTAATGAAGGCAACAGTCTTTCCAAGAGAAACATGGAGATGAGGGTGGTGAAGGAATTCTATGTCATGTTATATTCATCTCTCTTAGAAGCACATTCATAATTGACCTTGAATTTAACTCTGTCGGTTACCATTCTTTTATTATCAGCGGAGAAAACTTGACATAAACGCAAGCAACAGAACTGTGCAATATGTAAATGTTGCAGCGGTTGGGCCAAGGAAACAAAGCAACATTTTCAAAAGCTTGAAATATTACATCTAAAATATCTGGCTTGTTTTTTTTTTGAAACGAGATGAGCTTCAGTCTCATTTTACCACATACCTTCAGAAACTTCTCTTAATCTTTAAGACCACTATGGAATTTTCCCCAGCCTGTTTTTTCCCCTTCTTTCTTGGCTTCTAGCTGGTTTAATTTCTTGGCTGGTTTAAGAGGGAATACATTTTTTTTCCTAAATATCTTTCAACATTTCCAGATTTATAGCCTGGGATGTCCAACTTTGGTAACTTTAAGACGAATAGAATGGAATGGAATGGAATGGAATGGAATGGAATGGAATAGAATAGAATAGAATAGAATAGAATAGAATAGAATAGAATAAGCTGGAAGGGACCTTGGAGATCTTGTAGTCCAGCTCCTGCTCAAGCAGGAGAACCTATACCATCTCAGACAGGGGATTGTCCAGGACAAGAAGCATTGGATGGAAACTAACCAAAGAAAGAAGCAACCTAGAATTAAGGAGAAATTTCCTGACTGTTAAAACAATGAACCAGTGGAACAACCTGCCTCCAGAAGCTGTGAATGCTCCAACACTGGAAGTTTTTAAGAAGAGACTGGACAGCCATTTGTCCGAAATGGTATAGGGTCTCCTGCCTGAGCAGGGAGTTGGACTAGATGACCTCCAAAGGTCCTTCCAACTTTATTATTGTTGTTGTTATTATTATTATTATTATTATTATTATTATTATTATTATTATTATTATTATTGTTGTTGTTGTTGTTGTTGTTGTTGTTGTTGTTATTATTATTATTAATCATAGCACATTCAGCCAGATGTTCAGACTGGATTTGGCATTTTGGTCTACCTATCAAGTCCTTACCAAGGACCTGGGATAGGCAGATGTGGAGAAGTCAGATCCCCAGAGAAGGAAATATTAAAAGGGGAGAAAAAATATATTTCCTCAAAGGATCTTAAAGAGGCAGAAAAGCATGCCCAGTTTTTCTTAATAGCCCCAAGTCTCCCTCCCCCAAGCAGAAACCAGCTCTGTAGAAATGCTGATGTAAACCATTCAGGAAGGTTGAAGCTAGAAGATTAAGAAGACAAAGACACCTAAAAATCTACATACCGCACCCAAACTCTAAGACAGGACATCATAGGATTAACCCACAGATGCCAAAGGGCACACTCAGACTCAGGTCAGAATACATGACACAGGAAATACAAAGCCTCAAACAGGAACAGGAAACAACTCCAAACAAAAGGCTCCAGAGGGTATAAAAACCCACTCCCTACATGTGCTCGCTCTCTTTTCTTCCAGAGCCATCTTTCTATCTGGCTCTCCTCTTCAATAAACTGCAACCTTCTTTCTAAAGCAGTCGCCATGTCGTTTATTCCCGGCTTGGACTGAACCACGATGAAGACTTTTCCTTCAACACATGCATGCATACATGCATACATGCATACATAACATTCAGCCCAATATTGCAAGAAACTGAAGGAGAGCTAACCACAGCATGAAACAGGATGACCTAGAATCTTTATACCTAGGAATGGAAACAGCTGGGGTACCAGGCAGAAAATGTTGTGTTGATGATGTTCCTCTTTTGTACAGTTAATCCAGATTCCTGAGCTTTCTCATAGAGTGCTACCTCCCCCCACCACCACCACACACAGAACAGGCATTTAACAACTGCAGTTAAGGCGTGAGTGTAACATGTAGCCCGGCTCTAAACCTTGGCCAAATGGAACCCCGGCTGGCCTGTTATTTCTCCCTGTTTTATCAAGGATGTCAAATAACGGTTGACCAAAGGAATGTTTATTTGCTGAGTCCAGTCCATGGAAAAGTCCATTATATTACAGGCCCTTCGATGAATGACCGCGGGAGAAAGATTCTTTTGTTTTATTGTTCTTTTGATAAGGCTGCAAAATCCAGAACTTCTGCATTGGCATTTCCTCAATTGATGAGGCCATCTATAAAGGCGTGTGGCCAGCTGCCTCCGATAAAGGAAACAAAATTTAGACAGGCTTGATTGCCGTATTCAGGGGGTTTGATAAAAGGCGCCCGAATGAAGCACAGAGCGGTGTTAGCAGGCAGAAAGGAAGGAAGAAAGGAAGGACGCTAAGGCATGCATTGGTCTCTCGGCCTGCCATAACTTAGACCTTTAATAGCATCCATTTATCTAATCCTGGCAGTTCCCTTAAAGTTTCCCACAGATATATACAGCCACTGGTTGGCTTTAAAAACCACCCTGACAGAACCTTTAAAAAGAACAGCGGATGCCGTAAGCAGCTGAGCATCTAAAAGGAAAGCACCTTTTTTCCCCCC
>NW_015387729.1:99151-101616 GCF_001527695.2 Protobothrops mucrosquamatus | reverse complement strand
GAAAGAGAGAGAGACAGAGAGAAAGAAATAAAAACACACAGAGAGAGAGACACAGACAGAAACAGAGAGAAAGACAGAGACAGAGACTGAAAGAGAGAGAGAAAAAAACAGAGAGACAGAGAGAGAGAGAAAGAGAATAGAGAGACAGAGAGAGACAGAGAGACAGAAGAGAGACACAGAGAGAGACAGAGAGATAGAGACAAAAAGAAAGAGAGAGAGAGTAAAAGAGAGAGAAAGAGACAGAGAGACAGAAGAAAGAGACAGAGACAGACAGAGAGAGAGAGAGAGAGGAAGAGAGAGGAAGAGAGAGACAGATACAGAGAGAAAGACAGAGAGAGAGTGAAAGAGAGAGAGAAAGAAAGAGAAACAGAGAGAAAGACACACACAGAGAGAGACAGAAACAGAGAGAGAGAGAGAGAGAGAGAGAGAGAGAGAGAGAGAGAGAGAGAGAGAGAGAGAGAGAGAGAGAGAGAGAGAGAGAGAGAGCGTCCTTCTCACCCAAGCAAAATATTCTTATTTTGAATAAGAATGCATTGTCCTGGAAAGAATGTACTGTATACAGGGAGAAGGAATAAGTGAGAAAGGCTATGCCACAAAAGCTATGGTGGGCTTGTTGATAATGGATTCAGTCATTTAAGAGGGAGCATTGACAAGAGCAACTAAGATGATCAAAGGCCTGGAGACTAAAACATACGGAAAAACGGCTGCAGGACTTTGGTTTGGCTAATCTAAAGAAAAGAAGAAACAGGGGAGACATGATAGCAGCGTTCCAGTATCTCAGGAGCTGCCACAAAGAAGAGGAGGGGGTCAAACTATTCTCCAAAGCACCTGAAGGCAGGACAAGAAGCAACGGATGGAAACTCATCAGGAGAGAAGCAATCTAGAACTAAGGAGGAATTTCCTGACAGTGAGAACAATGAACCGGTGGAACAACCTGCCTCCAGAAATTGTGGGAACTCCATCACTGGAGGTTTTTAAGAGACTGGACAGTCACTTGTCTGAGACGGTATAGGTTCTCCTGCTTGAGCGGAGGGCTGGACTAGAAGACCTCCAAGGGGCCTTCCAGCTCTCTTCTCTTCTCTTCTCTTCTCTTCTCTTCTCTTCTCTTCTCTTCTCTTCTCTTCTCTTCTCTTCTCTTCTCTTCTCTTCTCTTCTCTTCTCTTCCCTTCCCTTCCATTCCATTCCATTCCATTCCAATTCATTCTGTTATTCTATTCTATTCTATTCTATTCTATTCTATTCTATTCTATTCTATTCTATTCTATTCTATTCCATGGAATATTCTATTCCATGGAATATTCTATTCCATTTTCTATTCCATTTCCAAGCCTGCCCTGTTGATTGATTCTCTTCATTTGCCAGCACTAGAAGAGAATAGAACTGGAACACAAGACCCTACCCAACAAAATCAATCTATCAGAATAGAGCTGGAAGGGACCTCAGAGGTCTTCTAGTCCAGCCCCCTCCTCAAGCAGGGGACCCTGTACCATTTCAGACAAGTGGCTGTCCAGCCTCTTCTTAAAAGCCTCCAGTGATGAAGCACCCACGACCTCTGGTGGCAAGCTGTTCCACTGGTTGATTGTTCTCACTGTCAGGAAGTTTCTCCTTAATTCCAGGTTGCTTCTCTCCTTGATTGGCTTCCATCCGTTGTTTCATGTCTTGCCTTCATTCATAAAGCCAACTGTATCCCTTCTGCCCCTCCTAATGCGAATTAAGGTTCTCTCATATACCTCTAAGAATTTTTTTCCCCCTTCTATTCAGTCATGTCTAATTCTGAAAAACCATCTGGACAGGTTGCTGCAGTTTTCTTGGCAAGTTTTTCAGAAGTGGTTTGCCATTGCCTCCTTCTTAGGGCTGACAGAAAGTGACCGGCCCAAGGTCACCCAGCTAAATTTGTGCCCAACGTGGGACTTGTTCCAAATTATTAAGTTTAGATAATTTATGGAGGAACAGTAAAAATGCAATATTGGTTTCTCCACTCTTGTTTTGTACTGGAGACAGATTTTTTTTTAATCACACGTTAATGTTCTTTCAAATATTCATTTTTATTTTTTACTAGACACCCCGGAGTTTTTTTTTTTAACAGAGAATAAAGCATTTAGAATTATATACTACTGGGTTGGAAATTAATGTCCGGACAATGCAAAGGGAAATATGAATGCTTTTTGATTTGCTAAAAGGTTGATATTACAAGGCTGAAAGGATTCTGACTTCCCATCAGTTGTGACATGCTTTGACGATCTCATCTTTCTTTTTGTGTGTGAATAAACACTCCACCCTCAGGAGTCTAATTTCGACAATTTCTAAAAAAATGAGATTGCAAATATGAGCTCCTATCTTTACTTTTCCCTTTGTACTGTCAATTGAACGAATTTTGCCCTAAACAGAATAATTGCAAAACATCCTCCTCCTCCTCCTCCTCCTCCTCCTCCTCTTCTTCTTCTTCTTCTTCTTCTTCTTCTTTT
>NW_015387729.1:85674-98646 GCF_001527695.2 Protobothrops mucrosquamatus | reverse complement strand
TTCTTCTTCTTCTTCTTTTTTTTCTTCTTCTTCTTCTTATTCTTCTTCTTCTTCTTCTCCTCCTCCTCCTCCTCCTCCTCCTCCTCCTCCTCTTCTTCTTCTTCTTATTCTTCTTCTTCTCCTCCTCCTTCTCCTTCTCCTTCTTCTTCTTTTCCTCCTCTTCATTTTCCTTTTCCTCTTCTTCCTCCTCCTCCTCCTCCTTTTCTTCTTCCTCTTCCTTCTCTTTTTCCTACTCTGCTTTCCCTCTTCTTTCTCCTCCTTTTCTTCTTCTTCTTCTTCTTCTTCCTCCTCCTCCTCCTCCTCCTCCTCCTCCTCCTCCTCATCTCCTCTTCCTTCTCCTCCTTCTCTTCCTCCTCCTCCTTTTCTTCTTCCTCTTCCATCTCTTTTTCCTCTTCCGCTTCCCCCTCTTCCTTCTCCTTTTCTTCTTATTCTTCCTCCTCCTCCTCCTTCTTGTCTTCCTCTTCCTCTTCCTCTGCTTCCCCCTCTTCCTTCTCCTTCTTTTCTTCCTCTTCCTTTTTCTCCTCCTCCTCTGCTTCACCTTCCTTCTCCCCCTCTTCCTCTTCCTCTTCCTCCTCATCCTTTCCCTCCTTTTCTTCCTCCTCTTCCTCTTCCTCCTCCTCCTCCTCATCATCACCATCCCAAATCAAAATATTGCAGGATGAAAATCTCTTCACTGAAGATTATGGGATGCAGTCTGTCTATAGGTAGTCCTCAACTCACGTCCCTTAGTTTAGTGACAATTCAAAGCCACAACGGCACAGTGACTTACAACCCTTTTTTACACTTATGACTGTTGCAGCATCCAGTATGATCACATAGTCAAAATTCGGACACTATGGCAGGCAGGTGTATGTAAAGTTGTCCAGATGAAAGACGGACACCCGCTCCACCCCTTTCAAACATAAGTGTGTGACACTGATGTGGGGCTTACGCCATGATGCTACATGGACCCTCTCTCTGACTTTAGTTCCCCCTCTCCACAGATGCACATGGAGAGAATGATTGTAGAGAGAAAGATCCCTAGAAAACACACATAGAAATAATAGGGACCCTAAAATAATAAATTAAGCCAGCACACAAGCCAGCATGAAATTCCAAATAAGTTCTAAAACGCCTTAAGAATGAGGAAGAAAAGCTGAATTTTTCTTCCTCATTCTCCAGGCATTCTCCATTCTCTATTTGTCCTAAGAAAATCAAGATCACGTGAAGTTCTAGTACAGGGGTAGGCAACCTTGGCCCCTTCATGACTCGTGGACTTCAACTCCCAGAATTCCTCAGCCAGCATGGCTCAGCTTGGCAACCTCTCCCTTTCCCCTCAGCATGGCTGGCTCAGGAATTCTGGGAGTTGAAGTCCACCAGTCATAAAAGAGCCAAGGTTGCCTACCCCTATTCTAGTACCACTTTAGAAAGCCTTAGTAACACCATACTTGGAATACTGCATCCAGGTCTGGTCACCACCTGGATCACCTGAAGTGTTAATACCACTTTACAATGCCTTGGTAAGGCCACACTTAGAATACTACATCTAGCTTTGGTCACCATGATATAAAAAAAGATGTTGAGACTCTAGAAAGAGTACAGAGAAGAGCAATAAAGATGATTAGGGGGCTGGAAGCTAAAACATATAAAAGAATGATTGCTGGAATTGGGTATGTCTAGTTTAATGAAGGACTAGGGGATACATGATAGCAGCCTTCCAATATCTCAGGGGTTGCCCCAAAGAAGAGGGAGTCAAGCTCTTCTCCAGAGCGCCTGAAGGCAGGACAAGAAGCAACAGATGGAAACTAATCAAGGAGAGAAGCAACCTAGAACTAAGGAGAACCCTCCTGACAGTGAGAACAATTGACCAGTGGAACAACCTGCCTCCAGAAGCGGTGAATGTGCCAACACTGGAAGTTTTTAAGAAGAGACTGGACAGCCATTTGTCCGAAATGGTATAGGGTTACCTGCCTAATGGCATCCAAAGTCCCTTCCAACTTTATTATTATTATGGATCATCGCACAGTCAGCCAGATGTTCAGACTAGATTTGGCATTTTGTCTACCTATCGAGTCCTTACCCAGGACCTGGGATAGGCAGATGTGAATGTTTGATGGTATTACAGGTATCGTCGCAGGATGGAAGCAGTTCCTAGTAAGGCTGCCTTTTGCAATTGACTGATGGCGAATGTGTCAATGCCGATGATGGTGTTCAAGTGGTGCTCCAGTTGTTTTGGGATTGCACCCAAGGCACCTATTACTATTGGTACTACCCTTGCTTGCTTTTGCCACAGTCTTTCTATTTCTATTTGTAGGTCTCTGTATTTTGTTATCTTCTCCAGTTCTTTCTCGTCTATTCTGCTGTCTCCAGGCACTGCCACGTCCACTATCCAGACTTTTTTGTTTTTCTTATCGACAATTGTTAAGTCTGGGGTGTTATGTTGCAGGTGCTTGTCTGTTTGAATTCTGAAGTCCCAGAGCAGTTTAACTTTATCATTTTCTATGACTTTCTCTATTTTATGATCCCACCAGTTCTTGCTTCCAGGCAAATGATATTTCTTGCAGATCTTCCAATGCACCATTGTTGCTACTTTGTCATGCCGCTGCTTGCAGTCAGTCTGTGCGATCTTCTTGCAGCAGCTTACCAGGTGGTCCACTGTTTCTTCAGCTTCTTTGCATAGGCGGCACTTACTGTCTGTTGCTGTCTTCTCAATTTTGACTTTGTATGCATTTGTCCTTAAGGCTTGGTCTTGTGCAACCAGAATTAGTCCCTTGGTCTCTTTCTTCAATTTTCCTGCTCTTAGCCATTGCCAGGTCTTGTTATTATCTGCTTTCCCAGCTATTTTTTTTTTTAATATACTGGCCATGTAGTGCTTTGTCTTCCCATGCCTCTATTCTGTTCTTCATTTGGTCTTTCTTGTAGGCCAGTTTGATGATGATGATGATGATGATGATGATGATGGTGATGGTGATGATGATGATGATTATTATTATTATTATTTATTTTCCAAAGCACCAAAAGGCAAGACAAGGAACAATGGATGGAAACTTACCAAGGAGAGAAGCAACCTAGAACTAAGGAAAAAAATCCTTACCAGTGACAGCAATCAATCAATGGAACATTTTGCCTTCAGAAGTTTTAGTGCTTTATCACTGAAGGCTTTCAAAAAAAGACTGGACAGCCATTTGTCTTAAATGATATAGGGTCTCCTGCTCAAACAGAGGGTTGGACTAGATGACCTCCCAGGTCTCTTCTGAATCTATTATTCGATGTTCTATAAATTCTTTTTCTTTGGAGGCAGGGAATGTAGATTTAGACATGGCCCTTGCTGGTTTCACAGCACTTTTCCAGCTTTTTATGAAGTATCCCCTGGTTCTTGGACAGGGGTAGAATAAAGCAAAGCAAACACATCAAATTTAATAACAAGCCTTAACAGAGCCACTATCTGAAATAAAGCCGGCATCTTCATCTTCAATAAAAGAAAACAACATCTTCCTAGTCCATGTAATCATATTGATTTTTTTTCCTTCCTTTTGCTCTTCTCATCTATTTTATGAGCAACTGTCTTTCCCATACAGGATAATGGCAATTTGGAGTATTACTCATCTTGAGTAGCTACAGAGTTTAATTGCTTGGAATGGGGCCCAAATCATATAAAGCAAATCCAGTTTATTCACTTACGCCGTCAAAGAGCACCGTAGCCTCTGGAGTCATAAATACATTTTTTTAAAATAAATAAATAAATAAATAAGACCTTGTAAAAATCAAAGGAGCGATTTTACCTGCGTGATTGCAGGAAGAAAAAAAAATTCAGTTCAATTCAGAATAGAGCTGGAAGGAACCTTGGAGATCTTTTAGTCCAACCCCCTGCTCAGGCAGGAGACCTTAAACCATTTCAGACAGATGACTTATATATATATATATATATATATATATATATATATATATATATATATATATATATACACACACACATACATACATACATACATACATACATATATATATAGTAAAAACAAATAAATACGAACACCAAACTAGGATTTGTTTAATAAAAATGCTGAGCTTTCGTCGGCCAACACTGCCGACATCATCAGAGCATAGAAATAAGTCAATGGGAGTTTCTATGCTCTGATGATGTTGGCAGTGCTGGCCGACGAAAGCTCAGCATTTTTATTAAACGAATCCTAGTTTGATATTATCCTGGTGTTTGTATTTATTTGTTTTTACTACATGGCATTACCCAGGATTCGAATTTTTAATGTAATTAGACACACACACACACACACACACACACATATACATACATACATACATACATACGTGTGTGTGTGTGTGTGTGTGTGTGTGTGTCTAATTACGTTAAAAATTTGAATCCTGGGTAATGCCATATATATATTAATAAACCATATTTTATTAATTTTTTTATAATCACAAATCCTTAATATTTTATCAGCAACATGTTGTCTGGGTTCCAATATTTAGCTTACTAATACATATTAAACTCCTTTCTCTCTACCTCATTTTTCTAGCCATTGATAAAATGTATCCCATGTTCTAAAGTATTCTGAATCTTCTTTCTCCTTCATTTTCAATGTCAGTCTGTCCATTTCTGCACAGTCCAAGATTTTCTTAATTATCTCTTCCTCCGCTGGTAATTCTTCATCTTTCCAATGTTGAGCAAATACAACTCTCGCTGCCATTGAACACATGTAACATTAAATATGCACATTCTTTCTCATAATTTCCTGCAATTATACCTAACAGAAATAATTCTGGCTTAAAATCTACGTGTTTTTGGGGTTTTTTGTTGTCATTTTCTCTAACCATATATGTATTCTTGACCAAAATCTTTTGGCTTTAGGGCATGTCCACCAAAGATGGTAATACGTACCTGTTTTTTGTCTACATTTTGCTCAAGCAGGAGACCCTGTACCATTTCAATCAATCAATCAATCAATCAATCAATCAAAATAGAGCTGGAAGGGACCTTGGAGGTCTTCTAGTCCAGCCCCCTGCTCAAGCAGGAGACTCTGTACCATTTCAATCAATCAATCAATCAATCAATCAATCGGAATAGAGCTGGAAGGGATCTTGGAGGTCTTCTAGTCCAACTCAAGCAGGAAGACCCTGTACCATTTCAGACAAGTGTCTTTCCAGTCTCTTCTTCAAAGCCTCCAGCAATGACTTCTGAAGGCAAGCCATTCCACTGATTAATTGTTCTCATTGTCACTGTTTCTTTGTAATGGCTCTGTTTTCATCCCAAGGAGTTGGGGTTTTTTGATGCGTATTTTACAGCTACACAACCTTCAAAGATTACTTCATTTATGGTAGATAATAATTCTATCATTGTAGCTTGGGCTTTTTATCCAGTCAGTTGTCACTGATGTCCAGAGAGATCGGGAAGTTTGAAAGAGAAAGTGGATACTCTATTCAGGGGTAAGGAATTGCTAGTAAGGCAGATACCAACAGGCTTTTCAGTTATATTTTGAAGGCCTGTGGAAGGGCTCCCTAAACATGCAGCGATCAAAATGTTGTGGGCTTTTTTTTCACTTACGTTTCCTCTGTCTCAAGCACTCAACAATAAAGATGCAAAAATCCTGCTTCTAAGGTTTGATGATAAACCAGCTGTCACAGTTCAAAGACATTTCCAGATCTGCACTTTCGATGCTCCTGACCGAACACATTGAGCTAAATTATCTCTCTGTGTGCAATTTTTGTCTCAGACATGCCTTAATTTACTTCCAGTTCATCTGTATGTTTAATTTTATTTGCTCCAAAGGAGACTGATGTAGGAATTTGTTCTGAGAGAGGGAGGGAAAGGGAAGGAGGGGGGAGACGAAGGAAAGAAGGAAGGAAGGAAGGAAGGAAGGAAGGAAGGAAGGAAGAAAGAAAGAAAGAAAGAAAGAAAGAAAGAAAGAAAGAAAGAAAGGAAGGCTGCATTAACAGAGGGATAGAATCAAGATCACATGAAGTGTTAATACCACTTTACAAGGCCTTGGTAAGGCCACACTTGAAATACTGCATCCAGTTTTGGTCACCACGATGTAGAAAAGATATTGAGACTCTAGAAAGAGTGCAGAGAAGAGCAACAAAGATGATTAGGGGACTGGAGGCTAAAACATATAAGGAACGGTTGCTGGAATTGGGGATGTCTAGTCTAACGAAGAGAAGGACGAGGGGGGGACAGGATAGCAAGTCTTCCAATATCTCAGGGGCTGCCCCAAAGAAGAGGGAGTCAAGATGTTCTCCAAAGCGCCTGAAGGCAGGACAAGAAGCAGCAGATGGAAACTAATCAAGGAGAGAAGCAACCTAGAACTAAGGAGAACCCTCCTGACAGTTAGAACAATTAACCAGTGGAACGACCTGCCTCCAGAAGCGGTGAATGCTCCAACACTGGAGGTTTTAAAGAAGAGACTGGACAGCCATTTGTCTGAAATGGTATAGGGTTTCCTGCCTGAGCAGGGGCTGGACTAGATGACCTCCAAGGTCCCTTCCAACTTTATTATTATTATTCGAAAGAAAGAAAGAAAGAAAGGAAGAATTGTTCAACAGGTCTTAGTATGTGATTCTGGCTTGGGATTTTTGAGGAAATGTGGTAATCTGTGATGGTCTGGCAAATGAACTTGGATGCTGGTATCAAATTCTCTTTCCCTCTCGGACAAAAATCTCATAACATTACCAATCCTCAGACATGCCCGGAACCATTGGATTTTCCAATTTCTCATTAGACCATAATTACCTTTGGGAAGAATAATGGGACAGCATAGATCAGACATGTCAAACACAAGGGCTGGGGGCCGGATGCGGCCGTGAAGTGGTTTCATGTGGCCCGCGAAGCCATCCTGGAAACAGTGAGGGAACGGCCCCCTCTGCCTTGGCCCTGGCCCAGGCCAGTCGGGAGCCAATGTACAATTTTGTGGTGGCCATCTACTGTATGCTGAAACGCATTCAGTCTTAGCTCCACAAGGCCGTCTGGAAATAGCGAGGAACCAGCCCCTGCCGTGTCAGCCCTGCCCCCTGGGTGCATGCTGGGGAGGTGTCACCCTTTGTGAGGAATGAAGAAGTGGACCATGCCTTGGTGCTTGCCCTGGTCCCACCTCCTTCTGCCAGAGACCCTCAGATCTGTCCCACTCCTGCCCAGGCCCCCACAGGCCCCCTTGACGCGAACGATGTAGAGCTGGCCATGCCCACCCAGTAGGCCACACCCACTCCATCCACGCCCACCCAGTAGGCCACACCCACCCAGCCCCCCAAGGGCAACTGCAATGCTGATGCAGCCCTCAATGAAATTGAGTTTGACACCCCTGGCATAGATTGTCACAAATCTCAAACTTTTGACGGTGGTCAAGATCTACGTGGTGGGAAACCATCTTCCTTCGCCGATAAATTATGAGAACGACAAAGCAGATTTGATCCCACGCACGACAAAAGAGGCATCTGACCGAAATCTCTCCGCAAACAAGCTCTCCTGTTCTCCCAGCCTCTGCCAAGAGCCCTTCAAATATCCATCACGGGGTGGTGGTGGTTATTTTACCACACAACAGAAAGCAAACGGTTATTAGTTGTTTCGGCTTCCTAGTAGCTCTCGTCTGACATATTGCATTTGCTCAATCCACATTCCATTAGGCCCTCAGCTGGAGCTCCGATTCACAAATCACCAGCAAATCACCGTTAAAAACTTGTCACCCAAGTTCTCAAAATATTGTCAAGTATTCATCAAACGGAACGAGGAGTTTTTTTAAAAATAAAAATAAAAATAATAATAATAATAAAAAAAACTTCTCCAGAAAGAGGAAGCCATCTGTTTTTGGAGGGTTTTAGAGGCAGAAAACTCTTGATGGTGATCAAGGTGACCTGACCCCTTTTGGACTTCCCTTGAGTTATCCATGTGGCTGAGCTCCATGGAGAATCATTTATCAACACCTTGAAGGGTTTTTTTTTTTTTTTTTAATTTTGTCAGCCATCCTGAAGGTTAATGGAATTTCAGGAGGTGGGGAACTACGTGGTTTTTCCTCTCACACACAATTTACAACCCGCTCAAAATGTCTTCCTTCTGGTTGAAGACGGGAAAAGGCCTGACCCAGCGGAGAGAGCAGGGGGGAAAAAACAAAAAACCCAATTCTGAAGAACAGAACTTAATGCCTGGAGGGTGGTTGAGAATAGGTTTTGGGGGTAGCGTTGCAAAGAAAACTTAGGATAGTAGAGCAATGGAAGGAGAATAATTTTTAATTCTGCAAATATTTTCGCTAGGAAAAACAGCTGTTGGGCTTTCTTTCTTTCTTTCTTTCTTCCTTCCTTTCTTCCTTCTTTCCTCTCACTCCCTCTCCCTTCCTTCCTTCCTTCCTTCCTTGTTTCTTTCCTTCCTTCCTCCCCCTCTCTCTTCCTTCCTTCCATCTTTTGTTCCCTCCTTCTATCTTTCCTTCCTTCCTCCCTTCCTCCCTCTCCCTCCCTCTCTTCCTTCTTTCTTTCCTTCCTTCCTTCCTCTCTCCCCCTCTCTCTTTTCTTTCTTTCTTTCTTTCTTTCTTTCTTTCTTTCTTTCTTTCTTTCTTTCTTTCTTTCTTTCTTTCTTTCTTTCTTGAAATATTTATTTGGTTTGTTTGATGGACAGTACAGAAGTAATAACATTATTAATTTATTAATGTCAAATTACAGAGACCACCCATTTCATCCACAGGGTGACTTTGGAATTGGGCCTTCATTCTATCTTGAAAGACAAAATGAAAAGTCACTCTGTGGATCAGATGGTCAGCCCCTAAATTTTATAGATAGATAGGAAGATAGATGATAGATAGATAGATAGAATCATGACAGTGAATGAAATAACAGCCAGAATAGAGTCTATTCTATTCTATTCTATTCTATTCTATTCTATTCTATTCTATTCTATTCTATTCTATTCTATTCTATTGGAGGTCTTCTGGTCCAGCTCCCTGCTTGAGCAGGAGAACCTATACCATCTTAGACAAATGATTGTCTAGCCTCTCCTTAAAAACCTCCAGTGATGGAATGCCCACAACTTCTGGAGGCAAGCTGTTCCACTGGTTAATTGTTCTTACTGATAGGAAGTTTCTCCTTAATTCCAGGTTGCTTCTCTCTTTGATCAGTTTCCAACCATCATTTCTTGTCCTTCCCTCTGGTGCATTGGAGAATAGTTTGACCTTCTTTGTGGCAGCCCCTCAGATACTGTTGTCATGTCACCCCTCTTTCTTCTTTTCTTTAGACTAGCCAAACCCAAGTCCTGCAACCATTCTTCATATGTTTTTAGTTTCCAGGTCTTTAATCGTCTTAGTTGCTCTTCTTTGCGCTTTTTTTTTTCAATGTGCAACAACATCTTTTTTGTAATGTGTATTTGAGGGGCTGCCACAAAGATGAGGGGGTCACAGTGGAACACAGTGGAACAGAAGTTGCCTCCAGAAATCGTGGGCGCTCCATCACTGGAGGTTTTTAAGAAGAGACTAGACAGTCACTTGTCTGAAATGGTATAGGTTCTCCTGCTTGAGCGGGGAGCTGGACTAGAAGACCTCCAAGGTCCCTTCCAACTCTATTCTCTTCTACAACTGGATGCAGTATTCCAGGTGGTCTTATTCCAGGTGTGGTCTCAGTGCTGTTGCAACTTTGAATAGTCACTAAACTGTAAGTTGAGAACTGTAGCCAACAGCACGGAGTCAAATTTTTGGACTGGGTAAAAATAATCCTATAGTGATCTGCTTGATGTTCATATAGGAGCACATGAGTCATTGTTTATTTCCTCTTTGCATTTCAATGCGCGCGGGGGGGGGGAATATAACAAATGTTTTGTACCTAATACTTTGGAGAGTGCAAAAGTTGGCTTGAAACTCAACATTAAGACATCCAAGATCATGGCATCCCGCCCTCTCAATTCCTGGCAAATAGATGGGGAAGAAATGGAGGTAGTGACAGATTTTATTTTCCTGGGCTCCAAGATCACCGCAGATGGGGACTGCAGCCAAGAAATTAAAAGACGCTTGCTCCTGGGGAGGAAAGCTATGGCAAATCTAGACAGCATACTAAAAAGCAGAGACATCACCCTGCCAACAAAAGTGCGTATAGTCAAGGCCATGGTTTTCCCAGTTGCAATGTATGGCTGTGAAAGTTGGACCATAAGAAAGGCTGAGCACCAAAGAATTGAGGCCTTTGAACTATGGTGCTGGAGAAGACTCCTGCGAGTCCCCTGGACTGCAAGGCAATCCAACCGGTCAGTCCCGGAGGAGATCAACCCTGACTGCTCTTTAGAAGGCCAGATCCTGAAGTGGAGACTCAAGTATTTTGGCCACCTAATGAGAAGGAAGGACTGATGTTCATATGATGATCTGAAAGATGCACCAATGTTCTGGACTAGGTGTTCCTTTTATGGTTAGAAAAGTTCTTTGGCCACCTAATGAGAAGGAAGGACTCACTGGAGAAGAGCCTAATGCTGAGAAAGATGGAGGGCAATAGAAGAAGGGGATGATAGAGAATGAGGGGGCTGGATGGAGTCACTGAAGCAGTAGGCGTGAGCTTAAATGGACTCCAGAAGATGGTAGAGGACAGGAAGGCCTGGAGGAACGTTGTCCATGGGGTCGTGATGGGTCAGACACGACTTCGCAACTAACTACAACAATACTTTATGTCCAAAGTACATGTTTTTAAGAAAGCCAATAAGTAAAAAGCCTCTCTCCACCTCTTCTGGAGGATCATCTTTATAAAGTCAAATAATGTCCATTAAGATAAATTAGGGATGAACTTCTAAGGTATTTTTTAATATCGCATTTGGGGGACTGGCTAATGTTTGGGTTAATTATGGGGCAGCTGGATGCATTTGTGAGCCCACACTGATTCCTTCAGTGTTCTTCCAATTAATCTTAATTGTCTGCATTTAATTGGAGGCTTCCAAGGCTTGCAGCTCACAAAAAGCAAATCTCCTTTTGTTCCACCGGGTTGTCAATTAAATTTGACTGATTGCAACTCCCCCCCCCCCTCTCCTTGTGCTGATACCATATGATTAATTTCTACAGTCTCCCAACAGGAACTAAAAATAGCATCTTGGGTTTTAGGGGAATAGCCATACCTCCAATCACCCCATAATATCTTAAATGGGGGACTTAAAAATCTCAGTTAATTTACAATATCAGCTCTGAAGGCTATGGGGTATTTTTTGTATTTTGGCACTTGATGGAAGGGCCCACAGCTGTTTACAACATCAGTGGCTTTATTTTATTTTATTTTTATTTTAAATTTGATCTACTAGACCAGTGGTGGCGAACCTATGGCACGGGTGCCAGAGACGGCACTCAGAGCCCTCTCTGTGGGCACGCTTGCCGTCGCACCAGTCCTAGACTGAAATGGTATAGGGTTTCCTGCCTTAGCAGGGGGTTGGACTAGATGACCTCCAAGGTCCCTTCCAGCTCTATTCTATTCTATTCTATTCTATTCTATTCTATTCTATTCTAAGTTTTCTGCCTTTAAGATCCCCAAAATATTTCTTTTTCTGGGGGGGGGGGGAAACTGACTTCCCAAACTCATCAAAGGAAAGACTGGGGATTAGAATAGGAAGAAGAAAAAGTTCAGTTCTTCTCCAGTTTGGTCCACCTGAAACTCTATAAGCATCTCAATTCTATGTAAACAGAGGTGTCTTGATCAAATCTATCCTGTTAAAAATAACAGATGTGGTAAGAATGCCACCCGGCCTATACATTTTATTGAAAGGATAATTCCTTTTCAAAATCTCACCTAGTAATTTGTATCCCCCCCCTTTTTTTTAAAAAAAAAAAATGATGTTGAAAGTCTGGAAAAAAAATCAGAGAAGAGCAACTAAGATGATCCAAGACCTGGAGACTAAAACATATGAAGAACAGCTGCAAGGCTTGGGTTTGACCAATCTAAAGAAAAGAAGAAACAGGGGAGACATGATAGCAATATTCCGGTATCTGAGGGGGTGCCACAAAGAAGATGGGGTCACGTTATTCTCCAAAGCACCAGAGGGCAGGACGAGAAACAATGGATGGAGACTAATCAAGGAGAGAAGCAACCTGGAATTAAGGAGAAACTTCATAACAGTGAGGACAATTAACCAGTGGAACAGACGTTGCCACCAGAAATTGTGGGTGCTCCATCCCTGGAGGTTTTTAAGAAGAGACTGGACCGTCACTTGTCTGAGATGGTGTAGGTTCTCCTGCTTAAGCAGGGGGGCTGGACTAAAAGATCTCCAAGGTCCCTTTCCCGCTCTATTCCATTCTATTCTAAATGGGGACTAGGCCTGTAAAGGCGTCAGGCTTTGATTCGGGCAGAGTTATAAATCTCTGCTTTCCAGATACTTAACTTCTTATTCAGGATTTGGTGAGCTTGGCAGAAGTTTCACAGACGTCGCTAGGGAAAAATAGCATATTGATTGCAGATGAGGATAAAGTCACATATGTGAGAACATTATCCACTGCAGTACACATACATCAAAATTGCAAAATTCAAATTCCTGGCTTTGTCTCCTTATCCAGGTTGTTAAGTCACCTTGGAAGGCACAGAATTTTGCTGAGACGATGGTTCTGTCAACTCTGGGAGCCATGAATCCCTGTCTTGGTAAGCTTTGTTCCTTGAAGGAAGACAACGTTTAATAGTAACTTGGGCAGTTCTTTAAAGAACTATTATGTCAATCACTCAATCAAGCCATCATTGAGTGGCCTTGAATTTGCCCCTACATTCTTGGGAGATAGCACTTCATTCACTGTCTATTAGAGCCTAACCCCAGTGATGTCACATGTGTCGTGAAGTCCTCAAAGAAGTGACATGAATTATATAAATTGAGACATGTGTGCAATAACATGATGGCACGTCTCAACTTCTCCTAGCAGGCAAGGGTGAAATCAAAGAAATAGGCATCTAAAAATCTAGTAGCTTCTAAAAAGAAGTGCTACTGTAGAAAGATACAATCTGTCACTCTATCTTTCTACAGTACCACTTCTTTTTATCTTCCTGGGCTCCAAGATCACCGCAGAT
>NW_015387729.1:63397-84635 GCF_001527695.2 Protobothrops mucrosquamatus | reverse complement strand
CAAAAGCATAAAATTAACAAGTTCAACTTAATACTTGAGGGACTGCCACAAAGAAGAGGGGGTCAACCTATTTTCCAAAGGTGTCATCTGGTGCTGCCTACCCTGTGGATGGTACAGGAATGCCAACCCTCTCATCCTTTACGAAGGCCTGGAAGACATGATTCTGCCCCCATGGCTGGGGGGGTCCAGCAATGGTGGTTGTTATTATTTATTATTTTTATATGTACTCAAAGGTAGTAAACATTACTATACTTACTATGCCTTAGGCTTCTACCTCCTCCTATTTTCTCCACCACAACAATCCAGTAAGGACACTTGGATTAAGAGAGAGGGACTGGCCCAAAGTCACCCAGCTGGCTTTCATAGCTAAGGCGGGACTAGAATAATGAATGTAGAATAGAATAGAATAGAATAGAATTACAGAATTGAAAGGGACCTCTGAAGTCATCTAGTCTAACCCCCTGCTCAGGCAGGAAACCCTATACCATTTCAGACAAATGGCTGTCTAGTCTCTTCTTAAAAACTTCCAGTGTTGGAGCATTCACCGCTTCTGGAGGCAGGTTGTTCCACTGGTTAATTTTTCTCACTGTCAGGAAGTTTCTCCTTAGTTCTAGATTGCTTCTCTCCTTGATTAGTTTCCACCCGTTGCTTCTTGTCCTGCCTTCAGGCGCTTTGGAGAATAGCTTGACTCCCTCTTCTTTGGGGCAGCCCCTGGAAGACTGCTATCACATCCCCCCTCGTCCTTCTCTTCATTAAACTAGACATACCCAATTCCAGCAACCATTCCTTATATGTTTTAGCCTCCAGTCCCCTGATCATCTTTGTTGCTCTTCTCTGTACTTTTCTGTACAGCGAATCACTGAGGTTGTTTGTAACACAGTTGTGAAGTGTTACAAAACTTCTCCATTGATTTTGCTTGCCAGAAGGTCACAAAAGGTGATTACATGATCCCGGGACACTGCAACTGTCATAAATACGAGTCAGTTGCCAAGCGTCCCAGTTTTGATCACGTGACCCCGGGGAATGCTGCAAAGGTTGTAAGTGTGAAAAATGATTTGAAAATTTTAATTTTGATTTTTCTTCACTATCTTTAAATGCTTCTGGGTAAATGCTTCAGGACCCAGAAGCATTTATGGAACTAAAGATTATGCTAGTGGGTGGTGTTCTGCTTCGCTTAATTAACATTTTCCAAACTGCTTTTGGAGCTCTCTCTGAGGCACACTTTAAAAAAATAAACGAATTAATTAATAATAATGTAATCATAAATGGTGTGCAACGGCAGCCCAATTTTACAGTTAGGAGTCTGCCCACCTGTTCAGAATAATTTAAAAAAGACAGCAAAGGTAAATTGAAGAGGGACAAAAAAAAATCTAGGAGCTGAAAGGACTTTATAATTATTATTTACTTGTACCCCACCTCTGTTATTTTTACAAATAACTCAAGATGGAGAACATATCCAACACAACGTCTTCCTCTTTTTTCCCCAAAACAACACACTGTGAGATGGGTTGGGCTGAGGGGGAGTAATTGCCCTAAAGTCACCTATCCAGCTTTCATGGCTAAGGCAGGACTAGAACTCACAGTCTCCCAGTGATTGGCCCAAAGTCATCGAGCTGTTTTTCATGCCTAAGGCAGGATTAGAACTCCAAATTTCCTGGTGACTGGCCCAAAATCTCCCAGCCGGCTTTTATGGCTAAGACAAGACTAGAACTCTCAGTCTCCTGGTGATTGGCCCAAAGTCATCCAGCCAGCTTTCATGGCTAAGGCAGGACTAGAACTCACAGTCTCCCGGTTATAGGCCCAAAGTCACTCAGCTGGCTTTCATGGATAAAGTGGGACTAGAACTCACAGTCTCCTGGTGATTGGCTCAAAGTCACCCAGCTGGTTTTCATGGATAAGGCGGGACTAGAACTCAGAGTCTCCTGGTCTTCTTCAGTGGTCTTCTGATAAAAGGGCTCCATCATGATGGCCATTGAATGTCACAGCAGCTATTTTGTAGAAATGTCAATAACACATATTCAGAATTCCGAATATGTGCACCAGTTGGCAATTCCTGTTAAGGGATTTTAGAGCCAGACTTTTGAACTTACTCAAGATGAAGTCCCCAAAGAGCAAAAGACAAATAATCCAATACTTTGTAAGACAAAGGATGCCACAATAACAAAAAATAAGTATAAAATGTCACTGTCAGAATTTAGGATGGATAAATCTCTGCATCACTGGCTTAAATTTATTTCTGTCAGCTTCTGGATCAATTTGAGGCAAAGCCTTGAAGAAATGAAGATACATTTTGGAACATATGAGGCAGAAATTGCCCCAAATTTATATTAAAAAGGAGTCCTTGCAGATTTTATTCCACTAGTCATAGCTGACTGTTGAAGGAAAAATCTTCATCAGGGTCCAGTCCAAGCCGGGAATAAACAACATGGAGACTGCTTTAGAAAGAAGATTGCAGTTTATTGAAGAGGAGAGCCAGACAGAAAGATGGCTCTGGAAAAAAAAGTGACCATATGTAGCAGAGGGTGGGTTTTTATACCTTCTTGGGCTTTTGTTTGGAGTTGTTCCTATGGCATGAACTTTGACCTGAGTCTGAGTCTGCCTTTCTGGTATTCTGATGGTGGTGGGTTAATCCTATTATGTCCCATAGGTCATATCCTGCTTCCCTGGGGCTGTGACTGATGACTGTTGGATTTTTTTTGATGGGAGGGATTGTTGATTCTAGGGATCTTTGTCTTTCCCTCGTCTTCTTTTCTTCTTTCTCTTCCTGCCCTTCCTCTTTGTTTTTCTTCTCCTTTCCCCCTTTTCTGAGAATAAGGCTATCTTTGTTGTTGTTGTTGTTAGTTGAGAAGTTGTGTCAGACCCATCGCGACCCCATGGACAACGTTCCTCCAGGCCTTCCTGTCCTCTGCCATCTTCTGGAGTCCATTGAAGCTCACGCCTGCTGCTTCAGTGACTCCATCCAGCCATCTCCTTCTCTGTCGTCCCCTTCTTCTCTTGCCCTCCATCTTTCCCAGCATCAGGCTCTTCTCCAGTGAGTCCTTCCTTCTCATTAGGTGGCCAAAGTACTTGAGTTTAAACTTCAGGATCTGGCCTTCTAAAGAGCAGTCGGGGTCGATCTCCTCTAGGACTGACCGGTTTGATCGCCTTGCAGTCCAGGGGACTCGCAGGAGTCTTCTCCAGCACCATAGTTCAAAGGCCTCCATTCTTTGGCGCTCATGTACTTCTTATGCTCCAACTTTCACAGCCATACATTGCAACTGGGAAAACCATGGCCTTGACTATCCGCACTTTTGTTGGCAGGGTGATGTCTCTGCTCTTGAGTATGCTGTCTAGACCATCTTACTCTAGAATATAACCTATATTCATAGTAAACAGTCCACAAATGGATTACTTGTTGTCATAACGGCAAGTTTTGCTTTCATGCTTCTGCAAAGCTACATTGAAAATCTCCCCTTCCATTACGATTATGGTGAACTGTCTGCTCCTATCTCGTATAAATGTAAGGAATTCTTTCATATGAAACAGGCTGAGAAAGGACCCTCTTTTGCCTACAGCAAATAGATTCACGAACATGTGAAATGCAGAAACAAGCTGGGGGATGGCGAAACGGTGAACACTGATGGAAATATACCATTGTGTTTTCAGAAAGCACATTCACAATTGCAAATCTAATTCAGAATAAACAATATGCTATGAAGAGGAAGACACGTTCAGCAAGGCTTAGCCTGCACAAGTGGATTTTATTTCTGGGATGGCTAACTGGATGAAAATGTCATCCCAACAGGAAAGAAAGAAAGAAAGAAAGAAAGAAAGAAAGAAAGAAAGAAAGAAAGAGAGAGAGGGGGGGGAGGGAGGGAGGGAGGGAGACAGGGAGACAGAAGGAAGGAAGGAAGGAAGGAAGGAAGAAAAGAAAGAAAGAAAGAAAGAAAGAAAGAAAGAAAGAAAGAAAGAAAGAAAGAGACAGGGAGACAGAGAAGGAAGGAAGGAAGGAAGGAAGGAAGGAAGGAAGGAAGGAAGGAAGAAAAGGAAAGAAGAAAAGAAGGGAAAGAAAGAAAAGAAAAAAGAAAAAGAGAAGGAAAGAAAGAAAAAGAAAAAAGAAAAGAAAGAGAAGAGAAAGAGAAGAGAAAGAAAAAAGAAAAGAAAAGAAAAGAAAAGAAAAAAGGAGGAAAGAAGGAAAGGAAGGAAGTAAGGAAAGAAAAGAAAGAAAGAAAGAAAGAAAGAGACGAGAAGAGAAGAGAAGAGAAGAAAAAAAGAAGGAAGGAAGGAGAAAAAGAGAAGAAAAAAGAAAAATAAAGAAGGAAGAGAAAGAAAGAAAAGAAAAGAGAAGAGGAAAAAGAAAGAAAAGAAAGAAGATAGAAAGAAAGAAGGAAAAAGGAAAGGAAGAAAGGAGAAGAAAGAGAAAGAAAGAAAGAAAGAAAGAAAGAGAGAAAGAAAGAAAGAAAGAAAGAAAGAAAGAAAGAGAAAGAAAGGGTGAGTAGAGATGGCCAAGGAAAGTACAATCTACTAAGACATCCTAAGGCTTCTGAATAAATACCCTACCTTTTTCTTTGCAAACCTTTAGGAAAGATGGATCAGATTCCACCCTCCACCCGGCATTCATAACAACGGCAGAGAATCCTTTGATGCTTCTACTTCTAATCTCCCACCAAACGCAGGGAAGCCTTGCAAGACAGAAGACTGCCTGGCGTTGAGTTTGCAATTTTCCTTTCCTTGGTAACTGCTTCCCCCAACCCAATTCCACCTTTTGTTTTCTGGAAAGAAAGAGGCGAGGTCATGACCTTCTTCTGTGTGAGATTCTTTGGGGTATTTGAAGAGCGCCATCCTAGCCTCTCAAAGTCTGTTCTTCTTAAAGCAAAACATAGAGGAACAATTTCTTCCCGGGACTTGAAGACTCGGATTTCAGCCAGGCTGCCTTCCATCTGGATCTGTTTTTTCTTTTTTTTTCTTTTCTGTGTTTCCCAGGTGATTCCCCATTCAGTTTGTGAATTATTTACGTTTCCAAGACTGCAAGTGTGTGCGTATAAGTACGCACAAGCTTTGAGACTGGACAGCTCTTTGTTCGGAACGGTATGGGGTCTCCTGCTCCAGCAAAGGGGTGGTCTAGAAGACCTCCAAGGTCCCTTCCAATTGTGTTATTCTGTTCTCAGGAAAATAGGAAGGAAAAAGGCTGAATTGCACGCATTCACAGTTAAATATACAGTTATCCTTACAGATAAAGAAGGAGTTGGGTTGTTTAAGGTCAGGCTAGAAACAGGAGACCATGAATTCTAGTTCCGCCTTAGGCATGAAAGCCAGCTGGGTGACTTTTGGGCCAATCAGCAGATGGTGAATTCTAATTCTTCCTTAGGCATGCAAGCCAGCTAAATGTATTTGGGCCAATCACCAGGAGAAGGTGAATTCTAGTTCCGTCTTAGGCATGAAAGCCAGTTGGGTACCTTGGGCCAATCACCAGGAGATGGTGAATTCTAGTTCCGCATTAGCCATGAAAGGCAGCTAGGTGACTTTGGGCCAATCACCAGGAGATGGTGAATTCTAGTTCTGTCTTAGGCATGAAAGCCAGCTGGGTGACTTTAGGCCAATCACTAGGAGATGGTGAATTCTAGTTCCGTCTTAGGCATGAAAGCCAGCTGGGTCACTTTGGGCCAATCACCAGGAGATGGTGAATTCTAGTTCCGCCTTAGGCATGAAAGCCAGCTGGGTGACTTTTGGGCCAATCACCAGGAGATGGTGAATTCTAGTTCCGCCTTAGGCATGAAAGCCAACTGGGTGACTTTGGGCCAATCACCAGGAGATGGTGAATTCTAGTTCCACCTTGGGCATGAAAGCCAGCTGGGTGACATTGGGCCAACCAGCAGGAGATGGTGAATTCTAGTTCCGTCTTAGGCATGAAAGCCAGTTGGGTGATTTTGGGGCCAATCAGTAGGAGATGGTGAATTCTAGTTCTGCCTTAGCCATGAAAGGCAGCTAGGTGACTTTGGACCAATCACTAGGAGATGGTGAATTCTAGTTCCACCTTAGGCATGCAAGCCAGCTGGCTGACCTTGGGCCAGTCATTCTCTCTCACTCGAACCCATCTCACAGGGTCGTCGTTGTGGGGAAGATAGGAGGAGAATGGTGTGTTGAATATGTTTGTCACTTCTTTATAGTAGGTGGTGTCAAACATTTCCACTTTTTGAGCTTATAATCATCTCTCTGCAGTTATCATATATAAAAACAAAGCCCAGTGACTATCTGTGCCATTAATCTCTGTTTGTGTAAATGTGGATAGTTTCTGAGCAATGCACAGCTTGGCAGATATTCAAAAAGGAAGAAGAGAGAGGCTAATAAAAGAATATCGAGAAGGGAGGAAGGGAAAGAAAGAAGCTGCATTTTTACTGGAAGTTCTCACAGTGGTTGCTATGAGACCTTTGCAAACAGCACAGAAAGTGAAGAAGCTCTGGTAAATTATATTTGTTGTGTAGTTCTCTCCTTCCTTCCTTCTTCCCAATAGCCTTTGTCAGAGCGTGCACGGTCTTATTGCGTGAGATAACCCAGGAGTAAACATAGTAAATAGTGGTCTAAAGTAAATGGCAGTTTATCTTACCATATCCACCAGGAACAATATACATGCACGTGCTAATACAGCAGGATCCAACAAACCACAGTTACAGCAGGAAACGGAAGAAGGGGGAGAACAAATCAGCAGAGCCTTCCCTTTATACAAAGACTCTTAAAGAGACACAGACCCTGCTGAGTCTTTTATATCTTACATTACTGTGGGAAGTCAGCCCCCCAGAGAAGGAAATATTAAAAAGGGCAGGAAAATATATTTCCTCCGAGGATCTTAAAGAAGCAGGAAAGCATGCCCAGTTTTCTTAATAGCCCCAGGTCTCCCTTCCCCAAGCAGAAATCAGCTCTATAGAGATGCAGATGTAAATCCAGGGAGCTAGGAGATTAAGAAGACAAAGACCTAAAATCTACATACCCCATCCAAACTCTAAGAGTCATCAGCCCCAGGGAAGCAGGATATGACCTTTGGACATAATAAGATTGACCCACCACCATCAGAATACCAGAAAGGTACACTCAGACTCAGGTCAAAGTTCATGCCACAGGAACAACTCCAAACAAAAGGCTCCAAAGGGTATAAAAAACTACTTCCTTCATGTACTCAGCTCTTTTTTTTCACTTCTCTTGCTGCCAGAACCATCTTTCTGTCTAGCTCTCCTCTCCAATAAACTACAACCTTCTTCCCAAAGCAGTTGCCATGTTTATTCCCAGCTTGGATGAACCACGATGAAGACTTTTCTTCCAACATTACATAAGCTGGTTAGCTGTTAAATCATTACCTTGACAGCCTTGCTAGTAGGTTGAAAACAGGCATTTGCCAGTTCTGGACCTTCTCTCTATGAAAGAAGGATAGAAGCTGGGAAGCGAAAACCCCAGTTTGTTCAACCAGCTCCACAGAAGGGCACCAAGGAATACAAAATTAAATTGATCAGGTGGAATAAGCAACTATGGTAAATTGTTGGATTAAGAAGGAACATGTGGATGATGTTTGCCGAGGGTCCAGTGCTGCAGAAGAGGATGATAGTAGGGAGAAGACATTCCTCTGGAAAAAAAATAAATCTGTAGACCTGTAATTTCAGGGACAGAGACAACTTCGTTGGAGGAGAAAAAAAAATAAGATGAAGGCTCTTGATGGTTTTTCATTCATCAGGACCCAGTCTGCCAGCAGTTTTCTTTTGCTGTAGTTTTCTGAAAGAGCGTGTGATAGGAGAAGAATTTTGCACAAGGCATAGCAGTCAAAATCCTACTGAGTTTATACAAAAGTCCATGTCCGCTGGTAAATGCTAAGTCCTCAAGGCTGCACATCAACTTGGAGAGAAAATTCTTTTAAGATCTGCAAACATCAAATACTTTTCTGTGCATCAATGATTCACCTGTGGAGATGGTTACCAGCATCAAATTCCTAATGAGTAGGCTGGCTTGGTTGCTCAACAGTGAGAAACTGGTGAAGCGGGCATAGCAGCGCCTGCGTTTTCTGCATCACACGAGAAAAGCATGTCTTCCTTCCCCTGTCCTGACCACTTTCTACAGAGGGGCGATCGAGAACATCCTGTCATACGGCATCACAGTCTGGTTTGGAAGCATCCCTGCTTCAGACAGGAAGGTGGTGCAGAGAGTGGTGAGGACGGCAGAAAAGATCATTGGCAGTTGCCTTCCTCCCATCCAGGACATAGCACAGAAGCGTTGCTTGAGCAGGGTCCGTAAGATCATCTGGGACACCACACATCCTCTTCACGACCTGTTTTCCTTGTTACCTTCTGGGAGGAGGGGGCTTCGTGGTATCCATAGCAGAAAATCCAGATTCAGCCATAGTTTCATTCCACAAGCATTAACCTTGTGAATTCTCAAGCTTCCTCCTTCCATTATATATTCAAGATGGACAGTCTTTAATATTTATTTGCTATGTATATGTAGGGGTGTGGGTCTATACATATGTTGTACATAGTATGTTTAGGTGTGTGTCATGTATGTGTTTCACTTTGAGAGTGGGCAGCTAAATTTTATTTTTGATGTGTGCCGTTGTGCCCACAGTAAAAAAATGACAATAAAGGTTATCTTATCTTATCTTATCTTATTTTGCAAGCAACAGGTACTCTAAAAAACAGAGGTGTCCAACCTCGGCAACTTTAAGACCTGTGAACCCCATGCTGGCTGGGGAATTCTGAGAGTTCAAGTTCACAAGTCCTGAAGTCAAGAAGGGTGAACAGCCCGGCCCTAAAACTTTGTGCTGGTTTCGATCACAGTCAGGAAATAGCAATAGAAATAGCACTCAGACTTATATACTTCTTCACAGTGCTTTACAGCCCTCTCTAAGTGGCTTACAGAGTCAGCATATTTACCCCCAACCATCTGGGTCCTAATTTTCCTGACCTCGGAAGGATGGGAGGCTGAGTCAACCTTGAGCTGGTCAGGGTCGAACTTCTGGAGTGAGCAGTGAGTTTGCCTGCAGTACTGAATTCTAACCACTGCACCACCATGGCTCTGGAAGGAAGGAAGGAAGGAAGGAAGGAAGGAAGGAAGGAAGGAAGGAAGGAAGGAAGGAAGGAAGGAAGGAAGGAAGGAAGGAAGGAAGGAATAGCAATAGCACTTAGACATATACAGCTCCATCGTACTTTACCACTCTCTAAGTGGTTTAAAGAGTCAGCATTTTGCCCCCAACAATCTGGGTCCTCATTTTACCGACCTTGGAAGGATGGAAGGATGAGTCAACCTTGAGTTGGTCAGGACTGAACTCCTGGCTGTGAGCAGAGTTTGCTTGCAATACTGAATACAGGAAACAAATAAGAGGAGCTCTTCAACAGAAGCAGAATCATCTTGCCCACTGAAGGTGCAGATCAAAGCTAGCATCTGCAACTTTAGACTTGATCATAACATGCCAAGTTCCCCCTACAAATTTGTAGAAGACACAGTTGTTCTCGTGGACCAGGAGAAAGATGTTATTTACCAGTGTCTGCAAAACAGTCCAAGGACACTATTTTTTACCCAGGGTTTGATTTGATTAGGAGACTGGAGGCTAAACCATATGAAGAAAGGTTGCAGGAATTGGCTATACCTAATCTAATGAAAAGGAGGAGTAGGGGTGACATGAGAGCAGTGTTCCAATATTTGAGGGGCTGCCACAGGGATGAGGGGGTCAAATTATTCTCAAAAGGACCTAAAGGGTGAACAAGAAGCAACAGATGGACACTACACAAGGAGAGAATCAACCTAGAACAAAGGAGAAATTTCCTAATGGTGAAAACAATCATCCAGTGGAACTACTAGAATAGAATAGAATAGAATAGAATAGAATAGAATAGAATAGAATAGAATAGAATAGAAGCTGGAAGGGAACTTGGAGGTCTTCTAGTCCAACCCTCTGTTCAAGCAGGAGAACCTATACCATCTCAGACAGGTGAATGTCCAGTCTCTTCTTAAAAACCTCCACTGATGGAGTGCCCACATTTCTGGTGGCAACTTCTGTTCCACTGGTTGATTGTCCTCACTCTTAGGGAGTTTCTCCTTAGTTCCAGGTTGCTTCTCTCCTTGATCAGTTTCCAACCATTGTTTCTTCTTCTGCCCTCTGGTGCTCTGGTGAACAACCTGATCCCTTCTTCTTTGTGGCAGCCCCTCAGATACTGGAACACTGCTATCATGTCTCCCCTGTTTCTTCTTTTCTTTAGACTAGCCAAACCCAAGTCCCTCAGCCGTTCTTCATATGTTTTAGTCTCCAGGCCTTGGATCATCTTAGTTGCTCTTCTCTTGCCTCCATAAGTTGTAGGTGAACCATCACTGGAGGTTTCAGGAAGAGACTGGACAGCCATTTGTCTGTAATGGTATATGCTTGAACAGGGGGTTGGACTAGATCAGGGGTAGGCAACCTTGGCTCTTTTATGACTCGTGGAATTCAACTCCCAGAATTCCTGAGTCAGAATGATTGAAACTTTGGCCCCTTCATGACTCGTGGACTTCAACTCCCAGAATTCCTGAGCCAGCATGGGGAAAACTTTGGCCCCTTCATGAGTCGTGGACTTCAACTCCCAGAATTCCTGAACCAGCATGGCTCAGCTTGGAAACCTCTCCCTTCCCCTCAGCATGGCTGGCTCAGGAATTCTGGGAGTTGAAGTCCACGAGTAATAAAAGAGCCAAGGTTTGCCTACCCCGGGACTAGATGATCTTCAAGCTCCCTTCCAACTCTGTTATCCTATGACATTGTTTCTATATATATATATATTTAAGCCAGTGATGGTAACCTTGTGATTTATCTTAGCCCACCTCAAGCAACCGCTAAGCTTCCTTTGCTGAGCACGCAACGTTTACCTGGCAGTGGCTGCCTAGGGATGATGGACCTGTCTAGCCAACTGGGTTCTAATTACCCCCGCTAAACCCATTACACTCTATTAAGACTCAGAACTATTAGGCTGAACAAACAGTTAAATCAAGCGGTATGTATTTTTTATTTTTTTTTGTATCAAAGCCACTGCTCCCTTTCTCTCCCCATCCCAACCCAGCCTGGTTGACATGAGCTGTTAAAGAGTTTTACTTTATCGACTTAAGTGTCTCTCCGGGTTGGGGGCAATCCATAAAGGATAACGGTGTCAGCAAACGGGGAGGATGAGTCAGCATTTGAAGATATATGCATGCTGCGGTCAGCAGCATTAGAGAGAATTCGGAGAATCCACTTATCCAGGAAGTGCATCCAGGAAAGTAATGACCATTGCTGGGTTCTCTGGGAACGGTGAGGGGACTGGAGGCTAAAACATAGAAGGAATGGTTGCTGGAATTGGGCATGTCTAATTTAATGAAGAGAAGGACGAGGGGGGACATGATAGCAGCCTTCCAGTATCTCAGGGGCTGCCCCAAAGAAGAGGAAGTCAAGTTATTCTCTAAAGAATCTAAAGGCAGGACAAGAAGCAACGGGTGGAAACTCATCAAAGAGAGAAGCAACCTAGAACTAAGGAGGAATTTCCTGACAGTGAGAACAATTAATCAGTGGAACAACCTGCCTCCAGAAGCGATGAATGCTCCAACACTGGAGGTTTTTAAGAAGAGACTAGACATCTATTTGTCCGAAATGGTGTAGGGTTTCCTGCCTGAGCAGGGGTTTGGACTAGATGACCTCCAAGGCCCCTTCCAGCTCTATTCTGATTGATTGAATGGTTAATTGTCCTCACCGTTAGGAAGTTTCCCGTTAATTCCAGGTTGCTTCTCTCCTTGGTCAGTTTCCATCCATTGTTTCTTGTCCTGACTTCAGGTGCTTCAGTAAATAAGTTGGGCCCCTCTTCCTTGTGGCAGGACTGCTCAGTTTTTTGGACTAAAATAAAAATAGATTTTTTTAAAAAAGGAAAGTGACTGCATCAAAGGGCTATCAAATCATAGGTGAAGTGAGAAGGTGGATGGGCATTTTTCTCCGCCCTCAGTTCTTTTTCTGAAGTTGTAGTTAAAGTGGTTAAAGCTAGAAACAAAGCGACTGTGAGTTCGAGTCTTGTCTAAGGCATGAAAGCTGTCTGGATGACTTTGTGCCAATCACCAGGAGACTGTGAGTTCTAGTCCTGCCCTAGGCATGAAAGCCAACTGGGTGACTTTGTGCCAATTGTTCTCTCTTAGCCCAACTGATCTCACAGGATGGTTGTGATGGTGAAAATAGCAGTAAAAAAGTCTATTCGATATGTTTGCTACCTTGAGTTGTTTTTCAAAAATAGTAAAGGTGGGATATTTATGAATTACTTAATTCCAGTAAGCCTGGTTTGATTAACTCTGAGTAGGGATGTAAAAGATTCCACCGACCATGTCGGTGCTCTGATTCAATTCCCATCTTCCTGTGGGAAGAATCCAGAGAAAGAAATATTTTGGGGGCATATTAAAAAGGCAGAATATATTTCCCCAAAGGAATAATGGAGAAGATCTTTAAAAACCCTAGGCAGAGGCCAGCTTTTAGAAATGCAAATTCAATAATCCGTTCAGGAAGGTTGGGGCCAGGAAGCTAGAAATTAGGAAGACAAAGACACCTAAAATCTACATACCCCCACCCAAATTCTAAGGACAGGAGACATAATAGGATTAACCCACCAATACCAAAAGGGCACACTCAGACTCAAGTCAAAGTACATGACACAGGAAATACAAAGCCTCAAACAGGAACAGAAAACAACCTCAAAAGCCCAAGAGGGTATAAAAACCCGCTCCCTACTACATGTGCTCTCTCTTTTTTCTTCCAGAGCCACCTTTCTGTCTGGATCTCCTCTTCAATAAACTGCAACCTTCTTTCTAAAGCAGTCTCCATTTTGATTATTCCCAGCTTGGACTGGAAGATTTTTCCTTCAACATTCCCCTCCTCCAATAAAGATCAAAGATACATTGGGATCTACTGCCAGAAGATGTGATGAAAACCATTAGCTTAGATATCACAGTTAGAATATGTGGTCCGCAGCCCAGTGCCAGACCATAGGCTGTTGGCCACTGGGCTGTGTGTGTGGCTGGCCAGTGCATGCGTGTAAGCACGCTTGCACCCCCTCACTCATGCTAGCATCGCGGCATCTCACAGGCGCTAGCAATACCGTGAGCGGTGGGCGGGCGGTGGTGTCACCACAAGCGCACCGTCCACTCGTGCTAGTGTTGCGGCGTCATGCCGGCGCTATCATTGCTGCAAGCACAACATCCCCACTTGCGCTAACATTGTGGCATTGCATGGGCAGTAGTTTCACCCAAGCATAGCGCTGATGCTCATGGCCCCATTTGCATCGTGCATGGAATCACGGTCCCGTCCATTTGTCGGTGTGCAAGTGTGTATGCTCGCACGCATAAAAGCTCCTCCACCCCCACCAGCCCAGTCTGCCAACTGGAAAGATTGGGGACCCTTGTTCTAGTCCAACCCCCTGCTCAGGCAGGAAACCCTATCCTATTTCAGACAAATGGCTGTCCAGTCTCTTCTTAAAAAGAGAAAAAATATAGACAATTGTGCATTTGTCCATTCTTTCCACGGGTCGATGACCAGTCTTATTCAATATTATTATTACTCGAGACTAAGAGTCGGTTGTTGAGAAGAAACATTGTAGTCACGACGCATGGGGACATCAAGGAAACCAGGATGGAAATAAGTTAGTGGACTGTACACACCTTTGTGTCCATCCTGCAAAGCGTTGCTAGAATTTGCTACCCTGGCAATGTCGTGCCCCACCTGGCTACTGGTCTCCCTGCAGGAGCTCAGTTTATTTGAACACGTAGTGTGATTGGGGTGCTTTGTCTTTGCAAACAATAATAATAAAGTTGGACCTTGGTGGTCTTCTAGTCCAACCCCCTGCTCAGGCAGGAGACCCTATACCACTTCAGGCAAATGGCTGTCCAGTCTCTTCTTAAAAACCTCCAGTGTTGGAGCATTCACAGCTTCAGGAGGCAGGTTGTTCCACCGATTATTTGTTCTCACTGTCAGGAAATTTCCTCTTAGTTCAAGTTGAGTAAATGCATGGAAAAACAAGCAGTATCTATCTGGGGAGCAGAATGTGGCTGCTGAGAAGTAGAGTGCTTTCTATGTAAAAATCCATAATTCAATGCCTGATCTACTAGATAAAAACTGGGCAAGGTCTGTGTGGAATCCCAGGAGATTTTCAACAGCAAAACACGGCTTCCTCTGGTCTAATGTGGCTGAAATGAGAGGCCTGCTTCTGAGAAGATCCCACACTTTGGAACGTTCTACCCCACCAATCCACAATGACCCCAATCCCTCAGGGTTTGTAGAAGACCTTAAAAGACAGTTTTATTTACAGTCACTAGAATTTCAAACCTAGGTCAATTTTTTTTCTTGGAAATGAAAGTTATTTATTTAGGTTATTTTCCGAGTCCAGAACATCTTACAGTACATTAAAAAGAGAAAATACGGTATTTAAAATTAGACACAGGTAATCCTTGACTTACAGCAATTAGTTTAGGGACTGTTCAAAGTTATAATGGCACTGAAAAAATGACATTTTATGACTATTTTTCACACTTAGGGCCATTGCAGCATCCCCACGGTCACATGATCAAAATTCAGATGCCTGGCAACCGAATAATAATAATAATAATAATAATAATAATAATAATAATAATAATAATAATAATAATAATAATAATAATAATAATAATAATAATTATAATAATAATAACAACAACAACAACGATAATGATGATGATGATGATGATGATGATGATGATGATGATGATGATGATGATGATAATAATAATAATAATAATAATAATAATAATAATAGTAATAAAGTTGGAAGGGACCTTGGACCCCCTGCTCAGGCAGGAAACCCTATACCATTTCGGACAAATGGCTGTCCAGTCTCTTCTTAAAAGCTTCCAGTGTTGGAGCATTCACAACTTCTGGAGGCAGGTAGTTCCACTGGTTAATTGTCCTCACTGTCAGGAAGTTTCTCCTTAGTTCTAGGTTGCTTCTCTCTTTGGTTATTTATGACCTTTATGAGGGTTGCAGTGTCCCTGGGTGTTGTGATTCCTTTTTGCGAACTTCTGACAAGCAAAATCAATGGGGAAGTCAGATTCACTTAACACTCATGTTTCTAACTTCACAGCTGCAGTGACCCATTTAACAACTGTGTCAGGAAAGGTCATAAAATGGGGCAAACGTCACTTAACAATTGCCTTGCTTAGCAAAAAGAAATTTTGGGAAGGAAGGAAGGAAGGAATAACAATAGCACTCAGACTTATATACCGCTACACAGGGCTTTACAGCCCTCTCTGTAAGTGGTTTACAGAAACAGAATTTTGTCCCCAACAATCTGGGTCCTCATTTTACCGACCTCGGAAGGACAAAAGGCTGAGTCAACCTTGAGCCGGTGAGAATCGAACTGCCAAACTGCCAGCAGTCAGCAGAAATAGCTTGCAGTACTGCATTCTAACCACTGTGCCACCACGGTTTTAAATCCCTACCTAATTTTGATATACAGCCATCATTGTATTTATAATTTTAACCTGGAGCAACCCACCTGGAATCTCATGAGCTGGGAAAGCTGTAACAACAGCAAGAAAAATAAAATAAATACAGGTCGTCTTCAACTTACAACTTACAACCAAAGTTGCAACGGTAGTGGAAAAAAAAGTGACTTACGGCCATTTTTCACATTGACGACCATTGCAGCATCCCCATAGTCATGTGATCAAAAATTCGGACCCTTGGCAACTTATTCATGTTTATGACAACTTCAGTGTCCTCGGGTCGTGTCATTCCCCTTTTGCAAAATTCTGACATGCAAAGACAATGGGGAATAGAATAGAATAGAATAGAATAGAATAGAATAGAATAAGCAAGAGGATATAGAATAGAATAGAAATTGGAATAGAATAGAATAGAATAGAATAGAATAGAATAGAATAGAATAGAATAGAATAAGCAATAGGATATAGAATAGAATAGAATAGAATAGAATAGAATAGAATGGAATGGAATGGAATGGAATAGAATGGAATATAGAATAGAATAGAATAGAATAGAATAGAATAGAATAGAATAGAATAGAATAAATGGAATGGAATGGAATGGAATGGAGCTGGAAGGGACCTTGGAGGTCTTCTAGTCCAGCCCCCTGCTCAAGCAGGAGAACCTATGCCATTTCAGACAGGTTCAGATTAACTTAACAGCCGTGTTATCAACTTAACAACTGCCGTGATTCATTTAACAACTATAGCATGGAAGGTCGCTCATAACGTGATCCTAAGGTGAAGAGTACCTGCAGCTTATTTTATTTTATTCTTTTTTGTACTGTGTAACAGAATACAGCATTAATGCTCTCCCTGTAGCTGAATGGCTGGCTGACATTTTGTTAGTAAAACCTCAAGCTGCTGAAAATCTGCGCATTTACTGCTAAAGGTCAGTGGTTATGATCTCGGAATATTTGAGGAGCTGGAAAGGAGACAGAGTAGTTTTAGCTTGCTCACTTATGCTTTAGGAACCTCAAAAGAAGCCATCATGAATTCTTCATGAGATTGGCTAAATTTCAACTACACTTAAGAGTTGACGTGGTGAAGAGAAAAAAAAAGGGGGGGGGGACGGGAAACACGACAAAGCCATTACCGACGTCTTGCTAAGATTCTCTGCTAAGTTACTATCGTTGGAAATTATTGCCAAGTATTTGGGAAAGCAAATGGACTGAAAGTCGGTCGGTCTCATCTTTCCTGTAGGAGCTAAATACAATATTATGAATACAGAACTCAGAATAGCAGAATTGGGAGGGATCTTGGAGGTCTTCTAGTCCAATTCCCTGCTCAAACAGGAGACCTATGCCATTTTAGACAAATGGCTGTCCAGTCTCTTCTTAAAAGCCTCCAGTGATAAAGAATCCACAACTTCTGAAGGCAAGCTGTTCCACTGGTTGGAACAGAACAGAACAGAACAGAACAGAACAGAACAGAACAGAACAGAACAGAACAGAATGGAGCTGGAAGGGACCTTGGAGGTCTTCTAGTCCAGCTCCCCGCTCAAGCAGGAGACACTATACCATTTCAGACAAATGGCTGTCTAGTATCTTCTTAAAAACGTCCACTGATGGCGCGCCCACGATTAGTAGAGGCAACTTCTGTTCCACTGGTTAATTGTCCTCCCTGTTAGGAAGTTTCTCCTTAATTGCAGGTTGCTTCTTCCTTTGGTCAGTTTCCAACCATTGTTTCTTGTCCTGCCTTCTGGTGCTTTGGAGAATAATTTAACCCCCTCTTCTTTGTGGCAGCCCCTCAAATACTGGAATACTGTTATCATGTCTCCCCTGTTTCTTCTTTTCTTTAGACTTTTCTTTAGCCGTTCTTTAGTCCTGCCGCTGTTCTTCATATGTTTTTTGTCTCCAGGCCTTTGATCATCTTAGTTGCTCTTCTCTGAACTTTTTCCAAAGTCTCAACATCTTTTTTTGTAGCATGGTGACCAAAATTGGTTGCAGTATTCCAGGTGTGGTCTCACTAGGGCTTTATTATAAAGCGGTACTAATACTTCGTGTGATCTTGATTCTATGCCTCTGTTTATACAAGCCAGGATTGTATTAGCTTTTTTGGCTGCTGCTGCGCATTGCTGGCTCATGGTGAAGTGATCGTCCAAGGTCCCTCTCACAATCTTATTCCTTTGTGCTTCTGCAAAATGAAAGGCATTTGACTGTGAAGTTCTCCTTCATTGGTATCCAATAAGTTTCTTACTTTTTTCAGCCTTTAAAGCTTTATATGGCTTGTTGTCAAAGTACCTCAGGATGATTCCGTAACCATCGTTGAACCATCCGAAACAAACTACACAGGAAAAGTTAGTGATGGTTCTCCAAAATTGGAGCTGAGGCTAGAAGGTGATCCAAAGATATTACATTTGATTAGCAATATTTCATTGGGGTTCTCGAGGAGAGCTATAGGTGGATGATGGATTTTATTTCAAATGAGAAGCAGTACAATATAATGGTTACTGATGGGGAAAAACCCAAGATCACAGCATGAAGTTAATGAAATAATTAGAGGACATTTACTTTCTCTCAATCCATTCTAACTCAGATGATAATTTGCTGAGAGGAGAAAATTGCTGGGAATGCATTGATATCACTAGGAACACCTTAAAGGGAAAGATAGTAAAACAATAAATAGATAAATTGGATGGTGGGCTCCTCTTTAAGCTTGTCTGTTTTCCTGCAGATGTTTCATTACCCAAGTAGGGTATCAACATCATTGGTAACATCATCATCAGTATAAATTGGATTAGAAATCTGTGTGATAACTTGTTCTCCTTGGTTCTTTCTCTCTCCTGCTTGTTTCAACTCCTTTATCTAGACAAAATTGTCGGGAAATATAAGGTTGAGGGTGGTGCCTTATTCTCCGAGCTTCTAGGTTGGTTTCTGAATGTTTCGTTACAAGGTGTTGAAAGAAAAATCTTCCATGCTGGCTCAGGAATTCTGGGAGTTGAAGTCCACGAGTCATGAAGGGGCCATAGATCNGGAGTTGAAGTCCACAAGTCATGAAGGGGCCATAGTTCCCCCATGCTGCCTCAGGAATTTTGAGAGTTGAAGTCCACAAGTCATGAAGGGGCCATAGTTCCCCAATGCTGGCTCGGGAATTCTGGGAGTTGAAGTCCACAAGTCATGAAGGGGCCACAGTTTCCCTCATGCTGGCTCAGGAATTCTGGGAGTTGAAGTCCACCGGTCATGAAGGGGCCATAGTTCCCCCATGCTGGCTCAGGAATTCTGGGAGTTGAAGTCCACCAGTCATAAAAGAGCCAAGGTTGCCTACCCCTGGTCTAGGACGACCCATGCTTCATTTTTCATTCTTTTCTCTCTAAACAAGTTATTAAATGAAAGTTTGGGCAGGGAGGACACCCAAGATATGTGCAGAGGATGAGAAACTCTCCATATGGCAAAGATTCCTCTCCATAGCAACGATCCACTGCTTGCCGATACTAATTTCTCTTTAATTAATTGAGGAGTCCTGTTGCTTTCTGGTCTCAATTTCTTCTTTGCCACTCAGAATCACAATAATGGGATGGGCAGCTGGATAAATTGTTTAACTCAACAAACCAAAAAAGGAACGGCTGATATGCCTCCGTGACTTGCAATGAGACTTGAATGTAGAGACGACCTCCAGCTGTTCCATAAAACGATAGACCCAGCCTTGATTTCTAATCCTTAAGCAAGATAGCAATTTACTATTCAGAAATCTATCACATTATCCATCCATCTATCCTCTCTCTCTCATCTCTCATCTATCTTTGATCATTTACCATCAAGCATCTTCATACATCATTTGTCTAGTAATCTGTCTGTCTGTCTATCTATCTATCTATCTATCTATCTATCTATCTATCTATCTATCTATCTATCTATCTATCTATCTATCTATCTATCTATCCATCCATCCATCCATTTAATGAAGAGAAGGATGAGGGGGGACATGATAGCAGTATTCCAATATCTCAAGGACTGCCACAAAGAAGAGGAAGTCAAGCTATTTTCCAAGGCGCCCGAAGGCAGGACAAGAAGCAACGGATGGAAACTAATCATGGAGAGAAGCAACCTAGAACTAAAGAGAAACTTCTTGACAGTTACAACAATTAACCAGTGGAACAACCTGCCTCCAGAAGCGGTGAATGCTCCAACACTGGAAGTTTTTAAGAAGAGACTGGACAGCCATTTGTCTGAAATGGTATAGGGTTTCCTGCCTGAGCAGGGGGTTGGACTAGATGACCTCCAATGTCCCTTCCAACTTTTATTATTATTATTATTATTATTATTATTATTATTATTATTATTATTATTATTATTATTATTATTATTATTATTATTATTATTATTATTATCATCATCCATCTATCCTCTACCTATCCTCTACCTAAGGTGGGACTAGAATTCACAATCTCCTGATGATTGGTCCAGAGTCACCCACCTGATTTTCATGCCTAAGGCGGAACTAGAACTCGCAGGCTCCTGGTTTCTAGGCCAGTACGCTTAACCACACCATTGTGTTATACTGTGATTGCCATCTTTATTTTCTGATACCTCCTGGATGGGGCAATAGGCAATACACACAGGTGTCGACCGGATATGTTTTTTTTAAAAAAGTCATGATGATGTGATGGTGTCATCAAAGCAATTGTCACACATTAAACAGGCAGAGCTTTGACAACAATGTCATAGCCACTGTTTAGACTGCCTGTTGCAGATGGAAGATCCAGTGAGGATCAAGAGTTAACTCTTTGCTCAGTGGCAAAGCTGGCTAATAAAGCTTTGAGCTACTCCCCATCTCATCCGTCATACGGGATCAAAGGGGATAACATCAACAATGGTGAGGCAGGAATTTATTGCAGTTGCTCCGCTTTGAATTTTAAAGTAAGTTTGTCACAGGCTCTTGTTACTGGTCAACATTTTTAGCCATGACTTTCGGATGAGGGAGTTGAACTTATCAACCTTGCAAGAGATTTGGAGGAGACAGGACACAAGAGAGGAGATGTCAAGAGACTCCCAGGATCAGGAAGCTAAAATTAATAGGACCACACCTGGAATACTGCAGCCAATTTTGGTCAACATACCACAAAAAAGACTTTGAGAGTTTGGAAAAAAATTCAGAGAAGAGCAACTAAGATGATCCAAGGCCTGGAGACCAAAACATACGAAGAACGGCTGCAGAACCTGGGTTTGGCCAGTCTAAAGAAAAGAAGAAATGGGGGAGGCATGATAGCAGTGTTCCAGTATCTGAGGGGGTGCCACAAAGAAGAGGGGGATCAGGTTATTCACCAAAGCATCAGAGGGAAGGATGAGAAACAATGGTTGGAAGCTGATCAAGGAGAGAAGCAATCTGGAATTAAGGAGAAACTTCCTGACAGTGAGGACAATCAAGCAGTGGAACAGCTTACCCCCAGAAATCGTGGGTGCTCCATCACTGGCGTTTTTTAAGAAGAGACTGGACAATCACCTGTCTGAGATGGTGTAGGTTCTGCTGCTTGAGCGGGGGGCTGGACTAGAAGACCTCCAAGATCCCTTCCAGCTCTATTCTATTCTATTCTCTTCCGGATTAGGGGTGAAAGAAGGAAAGGGAGAAAGAGAAGGAGAAAAACGCTCCTAAACTGAAGCATTTTCAGAGGAGAGCAAAGATATATTATTAAACACCCAGAACTTGTGATTTATGAGGAAGGGATTAAAAGGACCCTTTTCATATGCAGCTTCGGTAAACAATGAGAGAGCTGATTCATGGCTTTTTAGATTTTGGT
>NW_015387729.1:59532-62646 GCF_001527695.2 Protobothrops mucrosquamatus | reverse complement strand
GGATTAGGGGTGAAAGAAGGAAAGGGAGAAAGAGAAGGAGAAAAACGCTCCTAAACTGAAGCATTTTCAGAGGAGAGCAAAGATATATTATTAAACACCCAGAACTTGTGATTTATGAGGAAGGGATTAAAAGGACCCTTTTCATATGCAGCTTCGGTAAACAATGAGAGAGCTGATTCATGGCTTTTTAGATTTTGGTATTAATAAGATGGAAGATTAAGCGGGAGGTCTCAGCGAGCGACAGTGTGAGCCTTTTCAGAGAACCGTCCATTAGCAATGGACACCAGCTAGGCAAGGGAGGAGAAGTAGAAAGCTATGGCGGCAACGAAAAGGCTATGGCTGAACGGAAATCAAGGGGCATTTAGGTGGAATATTTAATTGGGCTGTAAAGCACTCTGCTTATCGGTGAAGGCTTGCTAACTGAACAGCCACAGGCCTGGGGAAGAAATCTTAAGCTTTGTAGAGAAACCTATTTTATGGAAAGTTAGAAACTAGAGTAAGACTGAAGAAAATAGAGATTTTGATCCATTAGATGGGATATCATCAGTGGTGGGATTCAAATACTTGAACAACCGGTTCTCTTATTGGATGCAGGCCTGGGCCTCCAAGGCCTAGAATGGACTTCAGAAGTGGCATCCATGCACTTTTGGTGGGCTGTTCTAGGCCTGGGAGGCCTCCTCCAGCTCTCCGAGGCCTAGAATGGACTTCCGGAAGTGGCATCCATGCACTTCCAGTGAGCTGTTCTAGGCCTGGGAGGCCTCCTCCACCTCTCAGAGGCCTAGAACGGACTTCCGGAAGTGGTATCCACACACTTCTGCGAGCTGTTCTAGTTCTGGGTGGCCTCCTCCAGGCCTCCAAGGCCTAGAACGGACTTCCAGAAGCAGTGTGCATTCAGCCGGTTCTCCCAAGTCCGCAAAATTTAGCTACCAGTTCTACCGAACCGGTGTGAACCGGCTGAATCCCACCACTGGATATTATATTATTAACTAGATGTTTGAATATGGTGGAGAATAGTTAATTGCTAGAAACAGAAGCATTATCCTAACTAGAAAGATAAGATTTGCAATTAGAATATTAGATTTTGGTATGAGAAGGGAAACAGGAAAACGGTAAGAAGTTTGAATAAGGGAAGCTTTTGGTTAGCCAAATATATCTTACTTTGAAATTATAAACAATAGAGATAATTTAATTTTTTTTTTTAAAGTGAAAACAGAATACTGATTGAACATAGATGATTAGAATAAAGATGATTAGGGGACTGGAGGCTAAAACATATAAGGAACGGTTGCTGGAATTGGGTATGTCTAGTTTAATGAAGAGAAGGACGAGGGGGGACAGGATAGCAGTCTTCCAGTATCTCAGGGGCTGCCCCAAAGAAGAGGGAGTCAAGCTATTCTCCAAAGCCCCTGAAGGCAGGACAAGAAGCAACAGATGGAAACCAATCAAGGAGAGAAGCAACCTAGAACTAAGGAGAAACTTCCTGACAGTGAGAACAATTAACCAGTGGAACAACCTGCCTCCAGAAGCGGTGAATGCTCCAACACTGGAAGTTTTAAAGAAGAGACTGGATAGCCATTTGTCTGAAATGGTATAGGGTTTCCTGCCTGAGCAGGGGGCTGGACTAGATGACCTCCAAGATCCCTTCCAACTTTTTTTATTTTTTATTATTATTATTATTATTATTATTATTATTATTATTATTATTATTATTATTATTATTATTATTATTATTATTATTATTATTACTACTACTACTACTACTACTACTACTATTAATTTGGATATTAAGTACAAATGCAATTAAGATATGTTTTGGTTAGGAAAGTTATCCCAAACTGACATTATTGATATCATGAGGAAAATGTAACAAAGATGTTGATATTCAATTGTTTATTTATTAATAACAATAAGATTTGTATTTGCCTAGTGTGGGAAAACAGATACTACTGGAAGAAGAGGGGAAACATTTGATGGTGTAATATTGGATCTAGACTGAAGAAGTTAATATAGACCACTGAATTACTAATGGACCCAGACAACACATTGTCTATTAAGTAATTGATTGTATAACCAGAAAATTAATAAAATATCTATTAAAAAAGAAAGAAATGCTCCACTAATATTATTTTTTGCAATCTTTTTTGATCTACAGCTATTTACCACCGTTGCAGCCTCCCCATGGTCACGTGATCGGACGCTTGGAAACTGACTCATATTTATGACCGTTGCAAGGTCCCGGAGTCATGTGAATCCCCTTTTGAGACCTTCTGAGAAGCGAGGTCAATGGAGAAGACAGATTCACTAAACAGCTCTGTTACTAATTTAACAGCTGCAGTGATTCTCTTAAGAACTGCGACAAGAAAGGTCATAAAAATGGGGATGAAGGGGTAGAATTATAAAAATTTGGTGTATTTATAAATGAAATGTAAATGTTTGTATTTAAGAAGAGGAGATGATCAGCTAGTTACCCCTAAACTGCATCCGAGGTGGTGGAAAAGAAGGTGATGGGATGTGTAGGATAGTTGGGAAGGTGGAAAGAGGAGAGGTCGTGGTCAAGAGGGGGAGGAAGGAAGAGGGAAGGTGGAAGGAGTGTGGATGGGGGGGGGACGTCGATTATTGCGGAATAGGCTTTTTATGTGCTTGTTTTTCTAATGAAATGCACCATATTTGTATTGTTTGTTTATATTTTATTTGAAAAATTAATAAAAAAAATTAATAAAAAAAATGAGGCAAAATTCACTTCACAACAGTCTCATTTAGCAAGAGAATCTTTGGGTTCAATTTGTCTCAGTCATCCAAATCATGGTTGTCCCAAATATGCTTTTTTCAGGAGGCAACTGGACTTTCTTGTTTTTCCTTTGAAGAGGTTTCGCTTCTCATCCCAAGAAGCTTCTTCAGCTCTGACTGGATGGTGGGGAGTGGAAGGATTTATACTCCTTGCAGACAGCTGGCCTTCTTTTTAGAGAGTTGTTGAGACCACTTGGAGGTTTATCTGTGTCCTCAGGGACATCTCAGTGGTGCAAATGGGTGTGGGGCCTTCTTGGCTGCAGGATGTTTTCTGCACAGGGACATAGGTGACCCTGAGGCCACAGGTCAACCTCCAAATGGCCTCAC
>NW_015387729.1:55672-57250 GCF_001527695.2 Protobothrops mucrosquamatus | reverse complement strand
TTCCATCAATATGCAGAGGTTGCAGAGACGGGAAACAGTTGCTAGGCAAGCAAACTTCAGCCTGCAGTGCAAGATTCAGGCCCACCTGTGGCTGAAGGAAGAAAAAAAAAAAGGAAAATAATCCAAACAAAACAGCCTGTGTATTTTCAGGAACAAAAGAGCATAATTCCTGCAAGTTTGTTGAACAGATGTTAAAGAGAATTCAGTCCGGAAGTCAGCTGACCCATCCTGAGCAAACACCATGCAAAATTCTTTTATTTTCTTTTTCATTCTTTAATTTTAATCAAACATGAATGAAAAAAAAGAGAGGAAGGAATCAGCAATGGCTCGCAACAAATGAGTTCTCCTCGCCTGAAAAGATTTGCTTTTGAGTTTACACTGGTCCTGCCTTCATATGCGAGGAAAGACAATGGAACTAGAAAGATGGCAAAATCTATGGGAAAGAAATTATAAACTGACAATGTCAACTTCTTACAAAGAAAATTTGTATCAAATGTTTTATAGATGGCACCAGCCACCAGCAAGATTAGCAAAAATGTTTAAAAATAGGTCAGATAGATGTTGAAAATGTAAACATATTATCATGTTTGGTGGACATGTGATAAAGCAAAAAAAAACATTGGAAAAAGATACATACTTGGTTAGAAAAGATGTTAGGAGAACATGTTGATTTTAAACCTGAACTTTTTTTATTAGGTATAATGCCAGAAAAGACCAATAAACAAAGCTTATATTTGACTTTGCACATTACAACAGCAGCAAGAACTACATTTGCACAATACTGGAAGAATGAAGGAATACCACCAGATGAAGAAATAATTAAAAAAGTACTAGAATGAGCAGAGATGGACAGATTGACTATGAGACTGAAAGAAAAGGAAGAAATGGACTATTATCAAACCTGGAATTTAATATAATAATAATAATAATAATAATAATAATAATAATAATAATAATAATAATAATAATAATAATAATAATAATAATAATAATAATAATAATAATAATAATAATAATAATAATAATATTGGAAGGGACCTTGGAGGTTATCTAGTTCAACCCCCTGCTCAGGCAGGAAACCCTATACCATTTCGGACAAATGACTGTCTAGTCTCTTCTTAAAAACTTCCAGTGTTGGAGCATTCACTGCTTCTGGAGGCAGGTTGTTCCACTGGTTAATTGTTCTAACTGTCAGGAAGTTTCTCCTTAGTTCTAAGTTGCTTCTCTCCTTGATTAGTTTCCATCCGTTGCTTCTTGTCCTGCCTTCAGGCGCCTTGGAAAATAGCTTGACTCCCTCTTCTTTGGGGCAGCCCCTGAGATATTGGAAGACTGCTATCATGTCCCCCCTTGTCCTTCTCTTGACATTAAACTAGACATACCCAGTTCCAGCAGCCTTTTCTTATATGCTTTAGCCTCCAGTCCACTAATCATCTTTGTTGCTCTTCTCTGTACTCTCATGTCTGTCCAGATCTCCCTGTATCTTAAACCTGTCTTCTGGAGTGTTGGCTATTCCTGCCAGCTTGGTGTCGTCTGCAAATTTGATAAGTTCCCCATCTATCCTCTCATCCAAATCATTGA
>NW_015387729.1:50424-54636 GCF_001527695.2 Protobothrops mucrosquamatus | reverse complement strand
ACTATAGGGGGCGAAACTTTGGCTCCCTCAGAGAGGGTGCGCAATCTGGGCGTCCTCCTGGATCCACGGCTGACACTGGAAGACCAGTTGGCGGCTGTGGCCAGGGGGGCGTTTTACCGGGTACGCCTGGTACGCCAGCTGCGGCCTTTTCTGGACCGGGATGCCTTGCGCACAGTTACTCATGCTCTTGTCACCTCCCACTTGGACTACTGTAATGCTCTCTACATGGGGCTCCCCTTGAGGAGCACTCGGAGGCTCCAGCTAGTCCAAAATGCAGCCGCGCGGGCGGTGATGGGAGTGACTCGTCGCTCCCATGTAACACCGCTGCTGCGCGAGCTGCACTGGCTGCCTGTGGCCTTCCGGGTGTGCTTCAAGGTGTTGATTATCATCTTTAAAGCGCACCATGGCATCGGACCTGGCTACCTCCGAGACCGCCTTCTGCCACAGATCACCTCTCACCGGCCGATACGCTCCCACAGAGCGGGTCTCCTCAGGGTGCCGTCAACCAGACAGTGCCGGTTGGCGACCCCCAGGGGGAGAGCCTTCTCTGTTGGAGCCCCCACCCTCTGGAACGAACTACCCCCAGAGATCCGGGTGATTTCGGATCTCCCCTCCTTCCGCCGCGCCCTTAAGACATGGTTGTTTCAGCAGGCAGGACTGGCCTAGGGACATTTTAAATTGGTTTTTAATTAATTTTAAAATGTGAATAGGCCTATTGAATATATCTTTTAATTGATTTTAAATTTTGTAGATTTGTATCGATTGTTCTGTTTTTTAATTGGCTGTAAGCCGCCCTGAGTCCACTAGGAGAAGGGCGGGATATAAATGCAATAAACCTAAACCTAAACCTAGATATGTCAGAGGTCTCATCCAGCAAGGCATGATTCGTGACTTTAAGTTCTAAGCAAAAAGGAGAGATGTCCTTTTCTATCCCTTCCCCATAAAGCAAGATCTTTGCTTCTTAATAAAACACACTTTATTGGGAAAATGTGGATTATCTAAAGGTGTACATCTAAAGACCCTGATGTTGGGAAAGAGGGAAGGCAAAAGGAGAAGGGGACAGCAGAGGATGAGAAGGTTGGTTAGTGCAAGGTTGGTTAGTGCAAAGAGGATGAATTTGGGCAAACTCCAGGAGACAGTGTGGTCCATGAGATCATGAAGAGTCAGACATGACTTAACAACTGAACAACAGCAACGACAAAAGGTGCAGACTTTTTCTGGGCTAGGGGTTCTCCAATAGTAAACTTTAGAACATGGGTGTCAAACTTGATTCTATCCCTACCACTGTGTTGGCTTTTTTGGCAGCTGCAGCACACGGCTGGCTCATATTTAAGTGATTCTCCACTAGGACTCTGAGATCCCTCTCACAGTTGCTACTATTGAGCAAGGTACCACCTATACCAGGGGTAGGCAACCTTGGCTCTTTTATGACTCGTGGACTTCAACTCCCAGAATTCCTGAGGCAGCCATGCTGAGGGGAAAGGGAGAGGTTTCCAAGCTGAGCCATGCTGGCTCAGGAATTCTGGGAGTTGAAGTCCACAAGCCATGAGGGGGCCATAGTTTCCCCCATGCTGGCTCAGGAATTCTGGGAGTTGAAGTCTACAAGTCATGAAGGGGCCATAGTTCCTCCATGCTGCCTCAGGAATTCTAGGAGTTGGTCCACAAGTCATGAAGGGGCCATAGTTTCCCCATGCTGCCTCAGGAATTCTGGGAGTTGAAGTCCACGAGTCACAAAAGAGCCAAGGTTGCCTACCCCTGTCCTAAGTCCTCCTGTTCTAAGCGGTGAGCCTCCTAGACCAGGGGTAGGCAACCTTGGCTCTTTTATGACTCGTGGACTTCAACTCCCAGAATTCCTGAGCCAGCATGGCTCAGCTTGGAAATCTCTCCCTTTCCCCTCAGCTTGGCTGGCTCAGGGATTCTGGGAGTTGAAGTCCACGAGTCACAAAAGAGCCAAGGTGGCCTACCCCTGACCTATACTATACCTGTGCATTTGGTTTTTCTGGCCTAAATGTAGAACCTTACTTTTGTCACCATTGAAATCACCCTAAACCAGAATAATATCTACATCTACATCTATATCACATATAAAATCATTTTTTTAAAAATTATAGGGTGCAACCAGTTAAAACATAAAACAGTAAAAATATTTAATTTATTATCGAATAACAACTCGAAGTTTGGGAATTATATCACTGTGGGTGCAATTTCAAACTGCATTTGCCTCTTTTTTGCAACCGAAAAAAAAAGGCTTCTGTTCAGTTTGGAATCAACTTGTGTTCCAAGATAATTTGCACAAGGGCTGTCCCCAAGCCAGATGTTCCCCGTTTAATTTTTTGTTTCCTAAGTGAAAAAACAAAAAAAAACCTTGCTGTTTTCTCTCTGACATTTCTTTCCATTATCTTCATGCCTACCAAGATAATTTTGAAGTTTATTTCAGCTTCCTAGGGTATTATCTATATCCCATACAGTTTTATGTCGCCTGCAAATTTTGCAGGCAAACAGCGCATTAAATCAATCCTCCCTCTGATGGCATTTTCAGCCAGCAAGGAACAAGCAAGTTGTCCATTTCAATTTCTCTCCTGCCCTCCTTCAAGTACTCAACGAACAGATGAGTAGGAAAAAAAATACAATAAAAACCAAGAGTATTATTCTATAGCATAACTTTTTCCTAGCAACAGAAAAGATCCTCCCACATCATGCTATAATAATAATAATGATAGAGTTGGAAGAAACCTTGGAGGCCATCTAGTCCAACCCCCTGCTCAGGCAGGAAACCCTGTATCATTTCAGACAAATGGTTGTCCAGTCTCTTCTTAAAAACTTCCAGTGTTGGAGCAACCACCACTTCTGGAGGCAGGTAGTTCCACTGATTAATTGTTCTAACTATCAGGAAGTTTCTCCTTAGTTCTAGGTTGCTTGTCTCCTTGGTTAATTTCCATACATTGTTTCTTGTCTTGCCTATTGGTGGTTTGGGAAATGATTTGACCCCCTTGTCTTTTCAGGAGCACCTCAAATATTGGAACACTGTAATTATCCTTCTCTTCATTAAACTAGACATACCTAATTCCAGCAACCGTTCCTTATATGTTTTAGCCTCCAGTCACCTGATCATCTTTGTTGCTCTTCTCTGCACTCTTTTTTAGCGTGCCAACATCTTTTTTACATCGCAGTGACCAAAACTGGATGCAGTATTCCAAGTGTGGCCTTACCAAGGCCTTGTAAAGTGGTATTAACACTTCATCTTTTCCTATAGATAGAAGAGATCCTCCCAGATCATGCTATAATAATAATGATAGAGTTGGAAGGAACCTTGGAGGCCATCTAGTTCAACCCCTGCTCAGGCAGGAAACCCTGTACCATTTCGGACAAATGGCTGTCCAGTCTCTTCTTAAAAACTTCCAGCGTTGGAGCATTCACAACTTCTGGAGGCAGGTGGTTCCACTGGTTAATTGTTCTCACTGTCAGGAAATTTCTCCTTAGTTCCAGGTTGCTTCTCTCCTTGATCAGTTTCCATCTGTTGCTTCTTGTCTTGTCTTCAGTTGCTTTGGAGAAGAACTTGACTCCCTCTTCTTTGGGGCAACCCCTGAGAGATTGGAAGGCTGCTATCCTGTCTCCCCTTGTCCTAGACATACCCAATTCCAGCCTCTTTTTTTCCTTTAAATCCTCTGCTCTTTCTAATGTCGCTTTCCTCCTTCATTTTACACTCAAGGACACCATTTGACTTTTTTTGAATAAAAACATACAGGGGAAGAAGAAGAACAACCCTCGTGTCAATAGCTCCAGAGCAGAATGCAACTAAAAGCTGAGATCAAATTGGACCCCAGAGACCAATTTTAATACAGGACTCTTGCTGTATTTCTTTTTTAAAGGCGAAAAGAGAGGCACCATTCTGACAGGTTTTGCAAAGCCTGGAGGGCTGTGTTTGTGCACAGACTCGCTCCCACCTAAGGTCGATTTCACACACCTCTTAAATCAAATAGAAACAAAGGAGTAACCATCCACATCCAGATTTAAAAAAAAGAAGAAGAAGCATTAGGGGACTTAGCGCACGCGGCAGAACAAGTACAGCACATGTAATCTTTAATAAAAAAGATCGGATGATAATCTTTAATATTAGTATCTAATGAAAGGGTGGGAATAGCTGGTCAGTCAGTGAGAGAGAAAAAGAACAGATCGACTGTGCAGTGGTTTGGCTCCGATTCCAAGCGATCT
>NW_015387729.1:46786-50106 GCF_001527695.2 Protobothrops mucrosquamatus | reverse complement strand
GCCATCACTGACCTATACCATCTCAGACAAGTGACTGTCCAGCCTCTTCTTAAAGATTTCCAGGGATGGAGGGCCCACGATTTCTGGTGGCCAGCTGTTCCACTGGTTAATTGTCCTCCCTGTAAGGAAGTTTCTCCTTAATTCCAGGTTGCTTCTCTCTTTGGTCAGTTTCCAACCATTGTTTCTTCTCCTGCCCTCCAGTGCTTTGGAGAATAACGTGATCCCCTCTTCTTTATGGCAACCCATCAAATACTGGAACGCTGCTATCATGTCCCCCTTGTTACAGATCAGATTTGGTCCAAATGATTAAATCCAATCCAAATATTAGAATTCATTTGGAGAACTCATTGGGTTTGAACTGAACATCCAGACAAATTTTCGAATATGCTGGGTGACTTTGGGCCAGTCACCAGGAGACTATGAGTTCTAGTCTCACTTTAGGCATGAAAGCTGTTGGGGTGACTTTGGTCCAATCACCAGGAGAGTATGAGTTCTAGTCTCACCTTAGGCATGAAGGCCAGCTGGGTAACTTTGGGACAGTCACCAGGAGAATGAGAGTTCTAGTCTTGCTTTAGGCATGAAGGCCATCTGGGTGACTTTGGGCCAGTCACTAGGAGAATGAGAGTTCTAGTCTCATCAGCCATGAAAGCCATCTGGGTGACTTTGGGCCAGTCACTAGGAGAATGAGAGTTCTAGTCTCATCAGCCATGAAAGCCATCTGGGTGACTTTGGGCCAATCACCAAGAGAGTATGAGTTCTAGTCTCACCTTAGGCATGAAGGCCAGCTGGGTGACTTTGGGCCAGTCACCAGGAGACTGTGAGTTCTAGTCCTGCCTTAGACACGAAAGCCGTCTGGATGACTTTGGGCCAATCACTAGGAGATGGTGAGTTCTAGACCCACATCAGGCGTGACAGCCAGCTGGATAGCTTTGGGCCCGTTCCTTTGTCCCGGCCTAGCTCATCAAGCTCAGAAGACAAGTCAGTTAGTCGATCCCTGTTGCAACATTTGGTTGATCCCCAAAAAGTGGACCATGCCTGTGGGAAAATACTAGGAAGAAGAATAGAGAAGCCCTTAGAGACAGTACTGGATTGGTCTAATATATAGTTTCTGTTCCGTCCTTTCCCATTTTCTGAGCTTTTGCCCTGCCCAGTTTTTATAATGAAGAGTCAAACATTAAGAATGCTCTACTTCTCCCCTTCTCCCAACACACACAGACACACACACACACACACACACACACACACACACACCTGTTATTGAGCATGGCAATAAAAATTTGAATTAGACAATGGAGACTTCCTGTTATAATAATAATAATAATAATAATAATAATAATAATAATAATAATAATAATAATAATAATAATAATAATAATAATAATAATAATAATAATAATAATAATAATAATAATAAAGTTGGAAGGGACCTTGGAGGTCATCGAGTCCAACCCCCTGCTCAGGCAGGAACCCTACACCATTTCGGACAAATGGCTGTCCAGTCTCCTCTTAAAAACTTCCAGTGTTGGAGCATTCACCGCTTCTGGTGGCAGGTTGTTCCACTGGTTGATTGTTCTAACTGTCAAGTAGTTTCTCCTTAGTTCTAGGTTGCTTCTCTCCTTGATTCATTTCCATCCGTTGCTTCTTGTCCTGCCTTCAGGGGCTTTGGAGAATAGCTTGACTCCCTCTTCTTTGGGGCAGTCCCTGAGATACTGGAAGACTGCTGTCATGTCCCCCCTCGTCCTTCTCTTCATTAAACTAGACATACCCAATTCCTGCAACCGTTCCTTATATGTTTTAGCCTCCGAAAAGATTCAGAGAAGGTTAATGAGGGTTATGAGGAGACCAGAAACAAAGAACAATTAAAAAGAACTGAGAGTGTTTAGGTTTGATGACAGAAGATGTTTGCATATATATATGCAGGTCTTGGCGTACTCGGGTCTTTTCCTGTGTAAGATTGAGAGTATCTTGGCGACGTTTCGACGAGATCCCACTCGTCATCTTCAGGCTGGGGTCTTCGGCTTCATGCTTGTGCGAGCAAAGTGTGATCAGAGCTGCCGTCTCTCTATAAATATTGGTGTGGGGGTGTGTGGCGTGCTGGCTTAGTTGCTGTAGGTGGGTTGGTTGGCTGTGTTGGAGTTATTGTTTGCGGATTGGTCGGCTGTTTCGTAACATCCTGAGTAGCTGAGGTGCTGGCTGTGTGCCCATTAGTCTTTTGTGTTGTAACGACCTGGGTAATGGGTTGTGTGATGACCTCCTGAGATCTAGTGTAGTGATATCCTGAGTTCTGTGTTGCAACATCCTGGGTGGTTGACTGTGTTGTAACGTCCTGAGCTTTAGCGTTGTAACCTCCTGAGTTCTGTGATGTGATGTCCAGAGCAGAAGGCCGTGATGTAACATAACGGGCTTTGGTTTGGCTCCGAGTTTGCGGTCTAACTCTGTGTTCATGGCATGTGTCCGTTTGCTTTGTGTGGGGGTCGGAGGGAGGTGCAGCAGCTGATGATGTTGTTGTGGTTTGGCTTCTGGATGGTGGTTGCATTTCGTCTGAGGGATGAGTTTGGGATTGGGTTTGGGTCTGGTGAGGGTGAATGGTGGTGGCGTCCTGTGTTGTTCTGAGTCCGGTGTCGGTACATATATATGTACATTACATACATATAATTTCCCAAATATCTGAAAAGATGTCACCCTGGACCAGGGGTAGGCAACCTTGGCTCTTTTATGACTGGTGGACTTCAACTCCCAGAATTCCTGAGTCAGCCATGCTGAGGGGAAAGGGAGAGGTTTCCAAGCTGAGCCATGCTGGCTCAGGAATTCTGGGAGTTGAAGTCCACAAGTCATAAAAGAGCCAAGGTGGCCTACCCCTGCCCTAGAAGATCAAATCTATTCTTGTTTCTCCCAGAGTGCAGGACAGAAAATAATGAGTTTAAATTACAGAAAGGAAGACTCATATTGAAATTTTAGAAAAGGAGTGGGTGCAGTGGAAGAAACTTCCTCTCAGTCAAAATGGTTTCATAGACAAACCATAAGAATAGATAAGTGATGCATTTGACTTGATATGTTCAAGTGAAGGATAGGTTACTTATCTGCTGGGGGATACTTGGGTTTTTGCATTGAGTAGGTGTCATGGTTCCGACAGATGAAACTCTTCAAAAGAACTTTGAGACATTGTTTACATTAAAGGATCTTTTATTCAAGTAGCATAATATCGGCACTGCATAATTGAAGCCAAAAACTGAATTCCCCTCATCTGGGCACATAGTATCAAAGCACAATTCCCTCCTCCAATTAACAGTCATAAATCACATTCCCCAATTAGCTTGAAG
>NW_015387729.1:35265-46063 GCF_001527695.2 Protobothrops mucrosquamatus | reverse complement strand
TGGTTCCGACAGATGAAACTCTTCAAAAGAACTTTGAGACATTGTTTACATTAAAGGATCTTTTATTCAAGTAGCATAATATCGGCACTGCATAATTGAAGCCAAAAACTGAATTCCCCTCATCTGGGCACATAGTATCAAAGCACAATTCCCTCCTCCAATTAACAGTCATAAATCACATTCCCCAATTAGCTTGAAGCTTGGGCTTCCTCTCCAGTTCTCCAGCCCACCAATTGTTTATCAGCTCTGGGCTCAATAACCTTGATTCTCACATTAGGTTTAGTGTTTTTATATCTAGCTAGACTCTCATTCACATCCCCCCTCCTCCCATATCATTTAACTCTAAAAGCAAAAGGGGAAAAGATGGCTACATTTCCATCTGTTGTCAATGCAAAACATCCGATGTTAGCAGCATTGACAGTAGGACTGAATGACCTAAATGAACACAACCCAACTCTTCCCTTCCCTTCCCTACAAGTAGGTGGGACAAGGGAGCAAGGGATTGCACAACTGCCTGGGAAACTGTCACAGAATATTGAAAATGAAAACCACAGGACCACAGAGGCAGCATGGCGGCAACCAGTGACACTGAAACAGCCACAACTTTCCAAATTCCTGTTCCCAGATTTTGGACTGCCTTCTGCAAATCATCCCATTTCAAGCACCTTGTTCAAAAATTATCTTACGATGCACCGTTCCACGTAGTTAAAGGTCGTGATGAGATTTTCTTTAGTAGTGGTACAGATTATGACAGTGTGTTAGGATGCTTTGAATTCAGACAGAGAAACATGTTCTTTGAATCCAGCTTAAGAATCCAAATGAAACTCTAGGTTCATTCCGTTTCTGAAATTCTTACTGTTTATTGAATGCATGGCATGGTATTGTCATGGGAGTAAACCAAGATGGATTTTCTCTGAGGTAAAGTCTATTAAATAGAGCAGGGGGCTAGACTAGAAGACCTTCAAGGTCTATTCTATTCTATTCTATTCTATTCTATTCTATTCTATTCTATTCTATTCTATTCTATTCTATTCCATTCCATTCCATTCCATTCCATTCTCCACTCCACTCCATTCCACTCCATTCTATTCCATTCCATTCCATTCCATTCCATTCTATTCTATTCTATTCTATTCTATTCTATTCTATTCTATTCTATTCTATTCTATTCTATTCTATTCCATTCCATTCTGTAATTCTATTCTATTCTATTCTATTCTATTCTATTCTATTCTATTCTATTCTATTCTGTTCTGTTCTGTTCTGTTCTGTTCTGTTCTGTTCTGTTCCGTTCCGTTCCGTTCCGTTCCGTTCCGTTCCGTTCCGTTCCGTTCCGTTCCGTTCCGTCCCGTCCCGTTCCGTCCCGTCCTGTCCTATCCTATTCTATCCTATTCTATCCTGATCCGTGCCCCTGACACATATCCTGGTGCGTATGTGCAAATACACCCTCACTACAAATTGTGCAATAACACAACAGTGTTTTTCAATAGGAGACATTGTGATTTTGGCCTCTCTTAATATACTTCAGATGCTGGTGGACCACATAACTAAGATATTTCATACCCGACACCCAGCAATGTGAAAAAAGGCTTTTGGTAGACTTGGTTTCTATTTTAGTTCAAACTGCTATTTATTTATGTAGGCCAATAAATATCAAAACTCAGCTATCCTTCACCTTCTGCGAGATATTTTTCCTTTGGTGATGAAAATACATATGCTGGGGAAATGTTTGTTTTGAAAGCATCATGCATCATACCATGGTGAAATAAAAAATACATTTTACGTGGGAAAATAGCTTACCAAATCTCAACAAAACGGGAACAAAAAGACATACGTTCCGAGGGACATGGAGAAAGGAATAGACCTTTCTTAATTTAGAAGCAGTTATTGGAAATAAATCTCTAGTGGGCTGGAGAACCAAGATGCCCTTTACCTAGTTACAGCTGTTGATATTATATTTATCTGTTGATATTTTAATAATTTATGCTAGTCCAGTCAATTGTGATATGTTCAGTAAATCACAATTCCAGTGTGGCTCCGATAATATTTCCACATTCAAGGGAAGGTGGAGTAGAATAATAAGTTGTGTATGTCAGGAAATAAATTGTAGAAACATGGTGGATAGGACTGTTGTGTTTTATAGCACCCACAGGACAGAAATCATTCATTAATTATCTGCGCCAAGTCAGTACTGACTCTTAGCAATCATCTAGACCAGGGCTCTCGAAACGTGGCAACTTTAAGACTTGTGGACTTCAATTCCCAGAATTCATCAGTCCACTGGGGATTTCTCATGCTGGCTGGAGAGTTCTGGAAGTTGAAGTCCACAAGTCTAACAATTGCCAACTTTGGAGATCCTTGACCTAGACCAGGGGTAGGCAACCTTGGCTCTTTTATGACTCGTGGACTTCAACTCCCAGAATTCCGGAGCCAGCATGAGGGAAACTTTGGCTCCTTCATGACTCGTGGACTTCATCTCCCAGAATTCCTGAGCCAGCATGAGGGAAACTTTGGCTCCTTCATGACTCGTGGACTTCAACTCCCAGAATTCCTGAGCCAGCATGAGGGAAACTTTGGCTCCTTCATGACTCGTGGACTTCAACTCCCAGAATTCCTGAGCCAGCATGAGGGAAACTTTGGCTCCTTCATGACTCGTGGACTTCAACTCCCAGAATNAATTCCTGAGCCAGCATGAGGGAAACTTTGGCCCCTTCATGACTCGTGGACTTCAACTCCCAGAATTCCTGAGCCAGCATGAGGGAAACTTTGGCTCCTTCATGACTCGTGGATTTCAACTCCCAGAATTCCTGAGCCAGCATGAGGGAAACTTTGGCCCCTTCATGACTTGTGGACTTCAACTCCCAGAATCCCTCAGCCAACATGGCTCAGCTTGGAAATCTCTCCCTTTCCCCTCAGCATGGCGGGCTCAGGAATTCTGGGAGTTGAAGTCCACGAGTCATAAAAGAGCCAAGGTTGCCTACCCCTGGCCTAAACAGATGTTCTTTATCATAATTGGCCCTTCGCCTGGTCTTTCAGGTGTTTCAATGGCATACCCACCATCAATCGGAGTCCATCCACCTTGGTGCTGGTTGTCCTCCTCTTCTCTTTCCTTCCACATTTTCCCTCATTAAAATCTTCTTCAGAGAGACTTGAGGGTTTTTTTTTCTAGAACGAAATACAGAAAGAGAGCCAAGGAACCAATCAGAGGAGGAGTATCATCATCTCTTTTAAAATGAACTAATTTCCAAGCACACCTGCTCCTATCTGATGTTGGAAGAGCCTACAAAGTCCCAGATGGTGCTTGCAAACTTCAGGAAGCCTCTGCCCCCCACCCCGTTGGCGTTGAGATGCTTACACCTGATTCCTTTTAATGAGCCACCAGACTAAGCAAGTATTTCCCACCTGATCATATTTAAACAGGCATTAATCACGGTGACCGTGTTGAATTCAGTCAGCTGTGCATTATGCAGTGTTAATACAAAGAACATGCAAAACATCAATGGAACACAACCTTTTCATTGTAGAACAAGGGTCTTCAAACCTGGCCCTTTGATGACTGGTGGACTTCAACTCCCAGAGTTCCTGAGCCAGCATGGCTCATTTTGGAAACCTCTCCCTTTCCCCTCAGCATGGCTGACTCAGGAATTCTGGGAGTTGAAGTCCACGAGTGATAAAAGAGCCAAGGTTGCCTACCCCTGGGGATGTCCAAATGACACAGGAGGTTCAAAGTAAGACAGTTCATTTTTCTTGATATTTTTTTCTGAGCGAGTTGGCAGCCTTGTTTCTCCCAATAATGAATGGCCACCTTAGTTTGCCCAATAATTAATGACCGCCATCCCCTCCCCCTTATCCACCCACACATGACTGTGTGGATGGAGTCATTAATCTGTAGGGATGAAGCCCATTAATAAAGTCCTGCTAAATCACACTCGGCAACCTGCTTCTAATCCTGCAATCTGCCTTAAAAGAAGCTAACAATGACAAACCAACCTATATATATATATATATATATATATATATATATATATATATATATATATATATATATATATATATATATATATATATATATATATATATATATATATATATATATATATATATATATATATATTCTTGATCTCCTAGAGACCTTTGGAGAATACATTATATTTTATAAGCATCTAGATTTGGATAGGATGCTGGAGGCTATAGAGAGCATATCCTGCTTAGTGCAACACGCTGCGTTACAGCTTTCTTGACACATGGTTCTTTAGTGTTTGCTTGAACACATCCAATGGAGGAATCTGATGAATAGAAGAAGAAGAAGAAGAAGAAGAAGAAGAAGAAGAAGAAGAAGAAGAAGAAGAAGAAGAAGAAGAAGAAGAAGAAGAAGAAGAAGAAGAAGAACAACAACAACAACAACAACAACAACAACAAAAACAAGAAGAAGAACAAGAAGAAGAACAAGAAGAAGAACAAGAAGAAGAACAAGAAGAAGAACAAGAAGAACAAGAACAAGAACAAGAAGAACAAGAAGAACAAGAACAAGAATAGAGCAGAGCTGGAAGGGACCTTGGAGATCTTCTAGTCCAACAGCCCCCCCCCCCCCCGTTCAGGCAGGAAACCCTATACCTGTGGTGGCAAACCTTTTAGAGACCGAGTGCCCAAATTGCAACCCAAAACCTACTTATGTATTGCCGGGTGCTGGGTGGGTGTGGCCCGCCGGGTGGGCATGGCTATGGTGGTCATGGCAGACTGGGTGGGCGTGGCCAGATCGATGTTGCTCCTGGGGAGGGATGCCTGTGGGGGCTGGGCAGGGTTGGGGGAGATCCAGGGGGTCTCTGGTGGGTGAGGCAGTGGGCAGGAGGGCATCTTGCTCAGCTGATGGTGTGGGGGGAAAGGGGGCAGCTATGCCCCCTCCCAAATGCTCCCATCTCCCCCTCCCAGGCTGGGGCTGGTCAGATTCCCCCCGTGGGCAGCGCTGCGTCTGTCGCCAGCCAATCTTCCTCCTCCATCCTCCTCCATCCTCCTCCTCCTGCGGGCAGACCGTGGCTTACCGAGCTGGGCTAGAACTCACAGTCTCCTGGCCATTGGCCCAAAGTCACCCAGCTGGCTTTTGTGTTCTACTAGGCATTCTATTGGCACAATTGACGGTTCCTTATATTTTACCTAATGTCCCTTCATTACTGAGATAATGAATGCCTAAAGCGGGACCTGAACTCATGGTCTCTCGCTTTTCAGTCTGGCGCCTTAACCATTTTGAACCGTTTTCTATTTTGGGGGGGGGGTTCTTTTGTTTGTTAATCAATTAATTAAGTTTATTTGCTTCCCATCTCACTGCAAGGAGACTCTTTTTAAAAGCAGTGGCCAGAATAGGAGAAGAAGTGGAAGCTGAATCTGAGAATTGGAGAAGAGACCAGAAAGCTACTTCCTGTGTTTACAATTATCCTGTTGATGCAGTTCAAAATTATATTGACTTTCTCCTTCATAGCAGCATTACACAGCTGGCTCCTGTTCATTTGCTACTCCAAGGACTTTCTAACAAGCGCTATCAGAAGACCGTTATCCCTCATGCTATATCGGTTTATTTGGTTTCAGTCTCTTCAGAACGTCAGCATTCGAGGCCAACTCTCCATTTCATTTTCCTGTCATCCAGCCCATATGTAACTAGTTTGGAATGGAAAGTAATAGTAGCCATTAGGTTTGCGTGAATGCTCAATTTTCCTAATTGGTTTGGACCAATTTGGTGCATCAAACTGAACAGAAACAGTTTGGGTGAATTTGGTGCAATGGAATAATTTTCCAATTTATTTATTTACTAGCTGTACCCGGCCACACGTTGCTGTGGCTCAGTCTGGTTAAATGGAAAAGAAAGAATTGGAAATTTGGAAGTCGTAAATGGATCGTAAATCGGAAACATTGAAATGGAAGCGTAAAATCGTAGCGTGTGTTGCTTTTACGTCCAACAGATGGCGCTGTTTTTCAAAAAAACCCATGTTTTTACCTGTCACAGGTGTGACATCTATATAATAGTAGGTGTATAAAAACACGCGCGTATTTGAATGCAATGTTGTGTCAAAATTTCAAAGCAATCGGTGAAGAACGTTCGGAGATTTAAGATTTTGAACAAACGAACATTTACATTTTTATTTATATAGATTTATTTCACAGAGTTTTGAATGGTGAAATGTAAAAAATTTGGTCTCCCTCGAAAAATTTGTCTGGATGTTCAATTCAAACCCAACTAGTTGTCCAAATGAGTTCTCATATTTGGATTGGATTTAATCATTTGGACCAACTCTGATCTATAATAGGAGGGACATGATAGCAGTATTCCAGTATTTGAGGGGTTGCTACAAAAAAGAGGAGGGGGTTACATTATTCTCCAAAGCACCAGAGGGAAGGACGAGAAACAATGATTGGAAACTGATCAAAGAGGGAAGCAACCTGAAATTAAGGAGAAACTTCCTAACAGGGAGGACAATTAACCAGTGGAACTCCTTGCCACCAGAAATCTTGGATGCTTCATCACTGGAGGTTTTTAGGCAGAGACTGGACAGTCACTTGTCTGAGATGGTATAGGTTCTCCTGCTTGAGTGGGGGGCTGGACTAGAAGATCTCTAAGGTCCCTTCCAGTTCTATTCTATTCTATTCTATTCTATTCCATTCCATCCCATTCCTTGGCTTATGACCACAAATAAGTCCCCAATTTTTGTTGCTAAGCAACAGCATTATTAAGTGAATTTTGCCCCATTGTACAAGCTTTCTTCTAAGTGAATCATTGCAGTTGTTAAGTTAGTAACATGTTTGTTAAGTGAATCTGTCTTCCCTATTGACGTTGCTTGATGGAAGGTAGCAAAAGGGGATCACGTGACTCCAGGACTCTGCAACCATCAAAAGCATCTGAATTTTGATCATGCGACCATGGGGAGGCTGCCACAGTCGTGTCATGGTTCCGACAGATGAAACTCTTCAAAGAACTTCGAGGCATTGTTTACCTTAAAGAATCTTTATTGGAGAAGCATGGCATTGGCACTAACACAGTCAAAGCCAACAACTGGATTTTCCTCCCCTGAGCACATAGTATCAAAGCACAATTCCCTCCTGTTAAGAGTCATAAATCACATTCTCCAATTAGTGTGAAATGCAGGCTCTCCCTCCAGTTCTCCAGCCCGGCCAATTCTTTATCATCTCTTATTTCAATAACCTTGGTTCTCACACTAGGTCCAGCATTGTTATGTCTAGCTAAACTCTTATGCATATTCCTCCCCCCAGCATCATCTAACTCTAAGAGTAAAACATAAGAAGAAAATGGTTGCATCTCTAACTGTTGTGAAAGCAAAAACATCCAATGTTAGCAGCGTTGACAGTAAGGGTGCAAAACAGTCATAAGTCATTGTTTTCAGTGCCCAACCTCAAAGACAACAGCTATTGTTGTGCTAAATTAAATTGAGGACTACCCATATTCCTAAATTAATCTGATCCTTTGTGAATTAGAGATAGTACAGAATTTATGAGTAGCATTGCATCTTTCTCCAGGGAACTCCATAGGTCAGGTCTGCTGTGTGCAAAGAAATATATTCCTCCATATTTTTTCGAAATGGTTCTGTGGGATAAGTCTGCCCAACATTGCAGTTGTTTGATTTTTGACACGTAGCTTGGTTGCGAGGATTTTTGTACGTAAATCCTTGCATTCTTATTTGGATCCTTGACTTACAAGTTTTACTGCCCGCAGATACTGCATTTACTTTACAGGAAATATCCCAGCCACCCTTCTGTTTCTCTATAATGCAGCAATTATTTTAGTTTAGCTGAAACTATGGTAATGGCCTCAGGTTTTTCTCTCCTCTATCTAATCTTTCTTCATGGGTGGAATCCGAAAGTAAATCTTCCTGTTGATTTAATAGGATACAGAGAAAGGTTCTGCAAACTCACTGCCAGCCATTTATAATTTACAGGGATACCATACTCAAAGCCGGGCAATGAATATTCATATTATCCTTTGTTTGTTTTTCCTCATCCGTCATTCACCTACCTCTCCGTAGTCGTTCAAGAAGCCAGAATAAAGGAATGGTTGGCCCAACCAGAGAAGAAACAGAATCAAAGAGTTGGAGGGGACCTTGGAGGTCTTCTAGTCTAACCCCATGCTCAATTAAGAGACCTTACATCATTCCAGACAAATGGTTGTCCAATCTCTTCTTAAAAACCTCCAGTGCTGGAACACCCACAACCTCTGAAGGCAAGTTGTTCCACTGGTTCATTGTTCTCACTGTTAGGAAATTTCTCTTTAGTTCTAAGTTGCTTGATCCATTGCTCCACGGATTGAATGGAGAATAAGTTGACCCCCTCTTCTTTGTGGGATCCCTTCAAATATTGGAACACCGCTATCATGTCCCCCCCCCAGTCCTTCTTTTCGTTGGATTAGATCAGTGGTTCTCAACCTTTTTAATGCCGTGACCCCAACCGGTCATAAGTCGAGGACTAAACTGGTCGTAAGTCGAGGACTAAACCGGTCATAAGTCAAGGACTAAACAGGTCGTAAGTCGAGGACTACCCAACCGGTCGTAAGTCGAGGACTTTCCCTGCCTGGGAGTGCCGCACATGCGTGGTTCTGCCCCCTGCGCCGGCCGAGGCATAGCTGGCAAGCGGCAGAGACGGAGCAAGCCGACCACCAGCTGGCCCAGCCCAAGGGAGGTAAGGCACCCACCGGAAAAGGGGAAAAAATGGCGGACAAAAAAAATGGCAGACAAAAAAAATGGCAGACAGCCTTGCTTGGCGACCCCCATGAAATGGTCGATCGACCCCAAATGGGGTCCCGACCCACAGGTTGATAACCACTGGATTAGATAAACCCAGTTTCTGCAACTGTTCTAATGAGACAGGATATCAGGAAATAAATCTGTTTGGCTTATTGATGCATTGATTGATTGATTGATTTTGTTCAAAATCCTTAACAGAGATAGAATTCTGGTACAGTACAATTTGTGCTGAATATATTGCAAAATGTAATAGGATTACAAGTTGATTTTCGTAAAAGCACTCAGAGTCGCTTTGAAACAAGATGCGTGGCAAATGTCAGAGAGTTGGAGGGGACTTTGGAGGTCTTCTAGTCTAACCCCATGCTCAATTAAGAGACCTTACACCATTCCAGACAAATGGTTGTCCAATCTCTTCTTTAAAAACTCCAGTTTTGGAGCACCCACAACTTCAGAAGGCAAGTCATTCTGCTGATTAAGTGTCCTCCCCGTCAGGAAATTTCTCCTTAGTTCTAGGTTGCTTCTCTCCTTGATCGGTTTCCATCTGTTGCTTCTTGTCCTGCCTTCAGGTGCTTTGGAGAATAGCTTGACCCCCTCTTCTTTGTGGCAGGCCCTCAAATACTGGAGTACTACTATCATATCACCATAGTCCTTCTCTTCTCTAGATTAGACATACCCAATTCCTGCAACCATTTTTCATATGTTTTATATGTTCTTCATATGAATCAATCAATCAGAATAAAGTTGGAAGGGACCTTGGAGGTCTTCTAGTCCAACCCACTGCTCGAGCAGGAGACCCTATACCATTTCAGACAAGTGGCTGACCAGTCTCTTCTTAAAAACTTCCAATGTTAGAGCACCTACAACTTCTGGAGGCAGGTTGTTCCACTGATTAATTGTTCTCACTGATAGGAAGTTTCTCCTTAGTTCTAGGTTGCTTCTCCCCTTGATTGGTTTCCATCTGTTGCTTCTTGTCCTGCCTTCAGGTGCTTTGGAGAATAGTTTGACTCCCTCTTCTTTGTGGCTGCACCTTAGATATTTTTAGAACTGCAAAAAGCTAAAATCAGCCTTTATAGAAATAAGCTGTTGACTAAAAGGTATTGTCTCCTATCACATTTTGCCTATAGAGAAGCTGCAAAATGGAGGTGACTGCACTTTTAAATAAATAAAAATAAATGAAGTCAGTAAGCTTGGAGAAAGCACAGTGGACTGTTCAACTGCAACCTTCTGGACCATTCAGCATTTAGACTTCCCATATCCAAATCTGGTGGGTCAAGTTTAGATTAGCACTGGACAAAATTGAGATTCATGAATGAAGGCAAATATATGTGTCCCAGGGTAATGTTGCAGGAGCCAATCTGTGACCAGAGATTTAGTCTTCCAAGCTTTCAGAGAACTAGAGAGGGATCTCAGAGTCCTAGTGGACAATCCCTTAAATAGGAGCCAGCCATGTGCTGCAGCTGCCAAAAAAGCCAACACAGTGCTAGGCTGCATTAACAGAAGAATAGAATCAAGATCACGTGAAGTGTTAATATCACTTTACAAGGCCTTGGTAAGGCCACACTTGGAATCCTGCATCCAGTTTTGGTCACCACGATGTAAAAAAGATGTTGAGACTCTAGAAAGAGTACAGAGAAGAGCAACAAAGATGATCAGGGGACTGGAGGCTAAACCATAAAAGGAACGGTTGCTGGAATTGGGTATGTCTAGTTTAAGGAAGAGAAGGACGAGGGGGGACATGATAGCAGCGTTCCAGTATCTCAGGGGCTGCCACAAAGAAGAGGGAGTCAAGCTGTTCTCCAAAGCGCCTGAAGGCAGGACAAGAAGCAATGGATGGAAACTGATCAAGGAGAGAAGCAACCTAGAACTAAGGAGAAACTTCCTGACAGTGAGAACAATTAACCAGTGGAACAACCTGCCTCCAGAAGCAGTGAATGCTCCAACACTGGAAGTTTTTAAGAAGAGACTGGACAGCCATTTGTCTGAAATGCTATAGGTTCTCCTGCTTGTTTGTTTATTCATTTTATTTATTTATTTGGAAAAGTTATATTGCTGCCTAC
>NW_015387729.1:27765-30265 GCF_001527695.2 Protobothrops mucrosquamatus | reverse complement strand
TATCATTTTCTTAAATGGATAAACCAAAGCCTTCTGTTTCTGGCGTGGCTCATTCTTTAGATTTATCTACAAATTTGGTTTCTTGTTTTAGTTTAGAAGCTGTTTTAAATGCAGTAGGACATTATTCAGGAATCCCGGTGTCCAGTTTCTTGGTTATTGCAGAAGATTGATCAATTGATTTGATTTTTATCCTGCCTTTATTACTTTAGAGGTAACTCAAGGTGGAGAACATAACTAGTACTCCTTCATCCTATTTTCTCCACAACAGCCCTGTGAGATGAGTTGGACTGAGAGAGAGAGGGACTGGCCCAAAGTCAACCAGCCAGCTTTCATGCCTAATGTGAAACTAGAACTCACTGTTTCCTGGTAATTGGTCCAAGGTAACCCAGCCAGCTTTCAGGCCTAAAAACAGGACTAAAACTCTCAGTCTCCTGGTGATTGGCCCAAAGTCACCCAGTTGGCTTTTATGGCTAAGACAAAACTGGAACTCACAGTCTCCTGGTAGTTGGTCCAAAGCCACCCAGCCAGCTTTCAGGCCTAAGACAGAAAAGTGAGTAAAGTGAGACTAGAACTCTCATTCTCCTGGTGATTGGCCCAAAATCACCCAGATGGCTTTCATGGCTGATGAGACTAGAACTCTTATTCTCCTGGTGACTGGCCCAAAGTCACCCAGATGGCTTTCATGGCTGATGAGACTAGAACTTTCATTCGCCTAGTGACTGGCCCAAAATCATCCAGATAGCCTTCATGCCTAAGGTGAGACTAGAACTCATAGTCTCCTGGTGATTGGCCCAAAGTCACCCAGCCGGTTTTCAGGCCTAAAAGCAGGACTAAAACTCTTTGTCTCCTGGTGATTGGCCCAAAGTCACCCAGTTGGCTTTTATGGCTAAGACAAAACTAGAACTCACAGTCTCCTGGTAGTTGGTCCAAAGCCACCGAGCCAGCTTTCAGGCCTAAGACAGAACTAGAACTTGCTCTCTCCTGGTAATTGGTCAAAGCCACCCAGCCAGCTTTTATGATTAAGACAAAACTAGAACTCTCAGTCTCCTGGTACTTGGTCCAAAGCCACCCAGCCAGCTTTCAGGTCTAAGACAGAACTAGAACTCTCTCTTTCCTGGTAATTGGTCAAAATCACCCAGCCAGCTTTTATGGCTAAGACAAAACTAGAACTCACGGTCTCCTGGCACTTGGCCCAAAGTCACCCAGTTGGCTTTTATGGCTAAGACAAAACTAGAACTCACAGTCTCCTGGCACTTGGTCCAAAGCCAGCCAGCCAGCTGTTAGGCCTAAAGCAGGACTCAAACTCACCATCTCCTGGTGTTTGGCCAAAAATGACCCCACTGGCTTTCATGTAAGACAGAACTGGAATTCACCATCTCCTCAGAAGGTGCCTCATAAGTCAAGCAGATTCTTAGTCAAAAATGATTCTAAATAGATTTGGATCTTGGGTTTGCAGGTAATACCTCCCCAAATCTGAATAGCCTCTAAAAAACTATTAAAGAGTTCTCAGAATAACTGTTTGGACAACTGAATTCTGTTTGTTTCATTTGGTATTCTTCGCATATATATTTTGTTTTTCATTCTTGAGGTAAAATAACCTGAGACAACAGAACGAAGACTGCTCTCTGTTGATCTCACGGGCAGCAATAATTCCTAATTTTCTGGATCTATAATATGCGAAAAAGGCCTATTGACCGCAGAGTCAGCGGCCCTGAAAAGCTGAACTTGGTTTTGAGTGATTGTCCATCTTTGCAAGCCATCAGAATGGGGACAATATCTACTGGGAGGATTAAATTGGCAATCTATTTCAACATTCAGATGGAATTCTTATTCCTAGGAGACAGAAATAGGGTCTAAAAAAGTAGAGAACCAGAAGCCAATCTTAATAAATATGTTTTTTTTAATTATTAAAAAAGAAGAACAAAAGTAACATAGTCTAAAATAGGTGCCAGTAAAACTCCCCCTTGTCATTCATCACTGGTTTTTTTTTTTTCCTGCCACATCATCGCCTGTCAATCAATGCCAGCAGAAAGGATGGGTCTCTGTGTCTGGCCATCCAATTGATTTCATTGATTGACAAATATAGACTCTTTGACTGAGCTTTATCCAATAGCCCATCCTTTGTCTGGCTGTCACATTCGCTCTGTGGATATTATTGAGCCTATTGTTGGGATTGTGATGGCCCAAAGTTTCAAAGACCAAAAATTGAAGGGTGGACAGGAGCCAACAATAAGACACCATAATTGGTCACAGCAGGGGTGGTTGATCCAGCTTCAGATCTCATTTCGGAATGTCTGCATTAAGCATTTCTACACAATCTTTACCTAATTTCCCACAACTGCGGACGGCTGGTTTATTTATTGCGCTGATATGTTCCACGGGATTAAAAATACATACTTAGTTTTTCTACTTCTTTTTCGTGGCAACCTGAACGTTAATTAGGCTGAAAGACGGAATGACTCGTCTCAAGTTAGTTTCTCAAATAGGGCATATTTCACAG
>NW_015387729.1:17857-21764 GCF_001527695.2 Protobothrops mucrosquamatus | reverse complement strand
CCTTCCTTCCTTCCTTCCTTCCTTCCTTCCTTCCTTCCTTCCTTCCTTCCTTCCTTCCTTCCTTCCTTCCATGGGAAGAATCCAGAGAAAGAAATATTTTGGGGGATATTAAAAAGGCAGAATATACAGTATTTCCCCAAAGGAATAATGGAGAAGATCTTTTTAAAAAGACAGAAATCAGCCCCCAGAAACCAGCCCAAACCCCAGCCCCTCTTCCCCAAGCAGAAACTAGGCAGAGGCCAGCTCTGTAGAAATGCAGATGTGATCATCCTTTCAGGAAGGTTGAAGCCAGGAAGCTATTAGGAAGGCAAAGAGGCCTAAAATCTACATACCCCCACCCAAATTCTAAGGACAGGAGATATAACAGGATTAACCCACCAATACCCAAAGGGCACACTCAGACCAGTAGTGGGATTCAGCCAGTTCGTACCACTTCGGCAGAACCGATAGCTAATTTTTTGTTGCCCAGGCCCAGAATGGACTTCCAGAAGCGGCATCTACACAGAGAACCTGTTGTTCACATATTTGAATCCCACCACTGACTCAGACTCAGGTCAAAGTACATGACACAGGAAGTGCAAAGCCTCAAACAGGAACAGGAAACACCCTCAAGAGCCCCAGAAGGTATAAAAACCCACCACACCCTGCTACATGTGGTCAGCTTTTCCCCAGAGCCATCTTTCTGTCTGGCTCTCCTCTTCAATAAACTACAACCTTCTTTCTAAAGCAGTCACCATGTTGTTTATTCCCGGCTTGGACTGGACCCTGACGAACATTTTTCTTTCTACACTTCCTTCCTTCCTTCCTTCCTTCCTTCCTTCTCTCCCTCCCTTCCCTCAAATTCTTCCTCATGGTGGTTTACAAAGTAAGATTTAGCCTTCTTTCTTGCTCCTGATCTGCTCGGTGGAGCAATTCTGAAGATATCCTTTCCCTGTATACTATATTTTATTTTCTCTATATTGCTGGGGCTTTGTTTTGCAATGGAAAACAAAATCCCAGGTGCAGCTATTTCAGGGGATGAATGGATCAAAGCTGAATGCATGGCAGCTTCCAACCTCACTCGGGCCAAGAAAAGCACCCCAAAGAGCAAAGAGGAGCAGGCAAATTGGATTTTACACCCCAGAACATATTCACTAAGGGGTTCCTCAAGCAGATAATCATTAGCAGCACTTCACTGATTCGCAAACCTTCTCCTTCCCAGACGCTGTGGCTGTCTCTCTGTTTTGTTTTCAAAAGCACAGTGATACTTTCTCCTTTTTTGTAAAAAAGATCCATTCAGAATCTCTTGCTGTTTGAAAAGCCAAAGGAATCCAGATTTTTTTTTTCAATCAACTGGAGAGCAAAAAGAACCAGTGGCAGAAGGAGAGCGGAGAAAAGAACTTTCTGAATTTTATAAAAAGCAGACCTTGTTTGATCAGACATTGTTGTTATTGTTGTTGTTATTATTATTATTATTATTGATAACAACAACAAAACAACAACAGTAATAGTAATAGTAACAGTAACAATAACAACAACAACAACAAGTCAAGCTGTTCTCCAAAGCACCTGAAGGCAGGACAAGAAGCAACAGATGGAAACTAATCAAGGAGAGAAGCAACCTGGAACTAAGGAGAAACTTCCTGACAGTGAGAACAATTAACCAGTGGAACAACCTGCCTCCAGAAGCGGTGAATGCGCCAACACTGGAAGTTTTTAAGAAGAGACTGGACAGCCATTTGTCTGAAATGGTATAGAGTTTCCTGCCTGAGTAAGGGGGTTGGATTAGATGACCTCCAAGGTCCCTTCCAACTTTATATTATTATTATTATTATTATTATTATTATTATTATTATTATTATTATTATTATTATTATTATTATTATTATTATTATTATCATCATCATCATCATCATCATCATCATCATCATTATTATTATTATTATTATTATTATTATTATTATTATTATATTTTCAGCAGTCAGTATAATATGTGGGAAAGCAAAAATGAGTAGGGGGCTAAAACATAAGAAGAATGGTTCTAGGAATTGGGTAGGTTTAGTCTAGTGAAAAGGACTAGGGGCGACATGATAGCAGCGTTCCAACATCTAAAGGGTGCCACAAAAAAAAGGGGGATCAACCTATTTTCCAAAGCACCCGAAGGCAGGACAAAAAACAATGGGTGGAAACTAATCAAGGAAAGAACCAACCTAGAATTAAGGAGAAATTTCCTGACAGTGAGATCAATAAACCAGTGGAACCGTTTGCCTTCAGAAGTTGGGGGTGCCCCATCAGCGGAGGTTTCTAAAAAGAGATTGGACAGTCATTTGTCTGAAATGATCAAGGGGGGGTTGCACTAGAAGACTTCCAAGGTCCCTTCCAACTCTGTCATTCTGCATGCTGTATTCATATTTTGTGAAAGAGAAAAGCTGGAGCCCACCAATGCAGGGAAAATTGAGTTGTTTGCAAAATGCCCAACATGACAACTCAACTTGGGGTGAGATTCTTCCATCCCACTTCAATATGGGGTATTTGGGAAAGACTCCTCTGCACTCAGATGAAGCCCACTGACTTTACTAACACATGTCTGTGGAGATTCTCAGTCATCCAGGTCATGGTTGTCCCAAAGGTGCCTTTTCATGAGGCCACGGGACTTTCTTCTTTCTCTTTGAAGATGTTTCTCTTCTCATCCAAGAAGCTTCTTCAGCTCTGACTGGATTCAACAGCCCTCTCTCAACAGAGAGGGAGGGATACAACGTCATCTATCTCCAGTCCACAACACAGGCCTTTCAGCAGTTCCAAGAAGGCTCCACAGCCATTTGCCCCACTCAGGTGACCCTGAGGACACAGATGGCCTCAACGACTCTCTAAAAGAATGCAAATGACCAGCTGTCTGCAAGGAGTATCAATCCTTCCCCACCATCCGGTCTGAGCTGAAGAAGCTTCTTTTGGAGGAGAAGCAAAACATCTTCAAAGAAAAACAAGAAAGTCCAGTTGCCTCTTGAAAAAAGCACCTTTGGGACAACTGACATTTTTAGAGAGTTGTTGAGGCCACTTGGAGGTTTATCTGTGTCCTCAGGATCACCTGAGTAGTGCAAATGGCTATGGGGCCTTCTGCTGAAAGACACAGCAACACAGTCCTCTCAGCAGTTCTAAGAAAGCTCCACATCCATTTTCACTACTCAGGTGACCTTGAAGACACAGATAAACCTCCAAGTGGCCTCAACGACTCTCTAAAAGAATGCAAATGACTAGCTTTCTGCAAGGAGTATAAATCCTTCTATTCCCCACAATCCAGTCAGAATGGAAGAAACTTCTGGGATTTACTAACACACACATAGTTTTCTCCTTCTTAAAAATGATCTTCCGTTGACAAGAGAATAGTCCGCTGCACCAACAGCAAATGAATTGATGCTTTGATAGGTGCATATAAAAAGCAGAGACGCTTTGATCATGCCGTTTTGGATGACCTCTTGACTTATTTTTATCTCCCTCTGCTATCAACAGATGCTTCTGCTTCTTTTCATATGCTTACGAAGACTCTGTTCTTTATTTAGCCCACACTAATGTGACCCGGTTTTTCAGACACCAAAACTCTCTGAGCCATCTCGCCAATTTTAAAAACACATTTCTATCATTTAGAATGATGAGATTGTGCAGATCCTGAATAAAACAGTGTGTGTTGATTGATGAGTTGTGTGTGTGTGCGTATGTTACAGATGTGATGTTATGGAACTCAAATAAATCAGAGGTATTACATGTTTAAGAAGAAAGAGCTAGCAAAAGGGCAGGTGAAGTCTCTCAATTAACCCTGGCCACTTATGTAAAGGCAGAGAGACATTAAAAATGCCTACAGATGAAACTCCCCAGAATTTTAGAAGGGAAGAAGAAGGAGGAGGAGGAGGAGGAGGAGGAGGAGGAGGAGGAG
>NW_015387729.1:3306-17747 GCF_001527695.2 Protobothrops mucrosquamatus | reverse complement strand
AGGAGGAGGAGGAAGGAGGAGGAGGAAGCAGGAGGAAAAGGAAGAAGAAGAAGCAGGAGTAGAAGGAGGAGAAATAGGGGAGGAGGAGGAGGAAGAGGAGAAGAATGAGGAGAGGAGGAAGCAGGAGGAGGAGGAAGAAGCAGGAGGAGGAAGAAGCAGGAGCAGGAGCAGGAGCAGGAGGAGGAGGAGGAAAGAAAAAAGAAATAAAAAGAAAGAAAGAATGAAAGAAAGAATGAAAGAAAGAAAGAATGAAAGAAAAGAAAGGGGATTTCATGTCAGAAATGTCACCCAAGAGCAAAAGGGTTGTCCCATCCAGAGCTCCACTTTGTATAATCAGAAAAGGTGAGGGAGTAACCCGAAGATGTTACTTTGTTCAAAACACTCCATTAGATTCCATTCCACTGAGTGGAATTCTAAGCGTGATGCCATTTCAAATGTTAGCGGATAACAAAAGCTAACTGCAACAGCCTAAGGAGAATTTCCTCCTGCCAATCCAAAAACTGAAATGGCTATCAGTAAAGGTCACTGTGGGGGTCTAAAAGGAGACTCAGATCACTTATTTAATGTAGAGTCATAGAATTATAGGGTTGAGAAAGAGGTTAAAGGCTTCTAGAATGAAAGACTTTGGGACAATTCCACAAAACAGGTGGAATGTGTATTTTTTTTATCACCATCTTCTTTAGCAATAATAAGAATTGCTATTCTTATCCTCCCAGAGATGCTTTTTAACAAGGCAACTGGACTTTCTTGTTTTTCTTTGAAGACATTTTGCTTTTCACCCAAGAAGCTTCTTCAGCTCTAACTGGATGGTGGGGTATGGAAGGATTTATACTACTGTCAGGAAGTTTCTCCTTAGTTCTAGGTTGCTTCTCTCCTTGATGAGTTTCCATCCATTGCTTCTTGTCCTGCCTTCAGGCGCTTTGGAGAATAGCTTGACTCCCTCTTCTTTGGGACAGCCCCTGAGATATTGGAACACTGCTATCATGTCACCCTTAGTCCTTCACTTCATTAAATCTTTGTTGCTCTTCTCTTTACTCTTTCTGTACTCTGTACTCTTTCTAGAGTCTCAACATCTTTTTTTACATCGTGGTGACCAAAACTGGATGCAGGATTCCAAGTGTGGCCTTACCAAAGCATTGTAAAGTGGTATTAACACTTCATGTGATCTTGATTCTATCCCTCTGTTAATGCAGCCTAGCACTGTGTTGACTTTTTTGGCAGCTGCAGCACACGGCTGGCTCATATCTAATTGATTGTCCACTAGGACTCTCACAGTTGCTGTTGTCTGCAAATTTGATGAGTTCCCCGTCTATCCCCTCGTCCAAATCGTTGATGAAGATGTTGAAGAGCACTGGGCCCAGAACAGAGCCCTGGGACACCCCACTACACATTTCCCTCCATATAGATGCAGTTCCATTGAGGACCCCACACTGAGTACGGCCGGTCAGCCAGCTACAGATCCATCTGGTGGTGATGCTGTCTAACCCACATTTTTCTATCTTATCAAATAGTAGGTTGTGATCTACTTTGTCAAATGCCTTACTGAAATCCAAGTAAATTATATCCACAGCATTCCTCTGGTCCACCTGGTCAGAGAATGCAATAAGATTTGTCTGGCATGGTCTGTTTTTGACAAACCCATGTTGGCTTTTCAAGGTATTTGAACTCATAGTCTCCTAGTAATTGGCCCAAAGTCACCCAGCTGGCTTTTATGTCTAAGGCTGGACTCAAACTCACAGTCTCCTGGTGATTGGCCCAAAGTCACCAGCTGGGTGCATTAAGATTAAATGAAAGGAGCATAAGATTCACCTGTTCCTACCTTTTATTTAAAAATGGAAGCAAGTGTAGATGGACATATTTCTTTCACTGGACAACTGACCCCTGCTACAGATTCCACCTTGCAGATTTATATATTCCAATTAAGTCCCAGAGACGAGACATCAGGAGGAAATTTTATTGGTGGCCTTTCCCCCCTCCAAATCAAGAAGTAGGAGGATCCAAGGAAGCATGTCCTCATAAATTGTTGGGGAAGAAATCTATGGCAGGATGAATGCTAACAAAAGACTAGAATCCAAAGAGCTTAGACTAGAATAGAAGCTGGAAGGGACCTTGGAGGTCTTCTAATCCAGCTCCCTGCTCAAGCAGGAGAACCTATACCATCTCGGACAGGTGAATATCTAGTCTCCTCTTAAAAATCTCCAGTGATGGAGCGCCCATGATTTCTGCTGGCAAGCTGTTCCACTGGTTAATTGTCCTCACTGTCAGAAAGTTTCTCCTTAATTCCAGGTTTCTTCTCTCTTTGATCCGGGAGGGAGGGATGGAGGGAGAGAGGAAGGAAGGAAGGAAGAAAGGAAGGAAGGAAGGAAGGAAGGAAGGAAGGAAGGATCCCATTTTTAAGGGAATCTCTTTTCCATGTTTCTCAGCTTTAGCTTCTTTTAAATGTGTGGATTCTGGCTGGGGAATTCTGGGAGCTGAAGTCCACACAGCGTAATGTTGCTGAGGTTGAGAAATTATTCACCAAAGCACCAGAGGGCAGGAGAAGAAACAATGGTTGGAAACTGATAAAAGAGAGAAGCAACCTGGAATTAAGGAGAAACTTCCTGACAGCGAGGACAATTAACCAGTGGAACAGCTGGCTTCCAGAAATCGTGGGTTCTCCCATCACTGGAGGTTTTTAAGAAGAGACTGGACAGTCATTTGTCTGAGATGGTGTAGGTTCTCCTGCTTGAGCAGGGGGCTGGACTAGAAGACCTCCAAGGTCCCTTCCAGCTCTATTCTATTCTATTCTATTCTATTCTATTCTATTCTATTCTATTCTATTCTAGTCTAGTCTAGTCTAGTCTATTCTAGTCTAGTCTAGTCTAGTCTAGTCTAGTCTAGTCTAGTCTAGTCTAATCTGGTCTGGTCTGGTCTGGTCTAGTCTGGTCTATATTCCATTCCATATTTTCTATTCTATTCTATTCTATTCTATTCTATTCTATTCTATTCTATTCTATTCTATTCTATTCTATTCTGTTCTGTTCTGTTCTGTTCTGTTCTGTTCTGTTCTGTTCTATTCTATTCTATATTCCATTCCATATTTTCTATTCTATTCTATTCTATTCTATTCTATTCTATTCTATTCATTCTAAAAAGACTCCCAGTTTTTTTTTTCTAAGCCTTCCGTCTTCCAAGCGATTAGGCTTCTGTCTAATCCCAGGACCAGCCTATTTTGGGGGAGGGACGGAGGTGAAATAAATAAATAAACATAAAAAAAAATAAAGAACGAAGGGAAAAAATAAAATACTGCATGCGATAACAAGGAAGGGTGTCGGCCTATTAGGAAAGCAACTCCCGGAGGTGACAGCTTTATGACACGAGGCTTTAGCCTTATTTGCAGTAAGTCATTTTATGTATAGTGTTTCATACCGGGGGAAGCCAAAGGGCTAGATATGCTCTTGATTTACTCCCAGCCGTAAGGAGGGTGGGAGCCTCTAAGAAGGCAGGAAATAAGTCTGCTGATTAGAACAGTAAATTAGGGCCAGACAGAAATGGGGTGGGGGGGTGGAGGGGGAGACGGCCGATTTCTCCGGGCCTGCATAAACATTTCATGCTGTTTGGCCGTGTTTCTTAGCTGCCCAATAAATGGTGCAGCTTGGAATCTGGTTTTTTTTTTAAAAAAATCCCATAATAAAAGTTTTCTTGTCCCCATTCTCACTTGGAGTGCTGCATCCAGTTTTGGTCACCACGATGTAAAAAAAGATGTTGAGACTCTAGAAAGAGTACAGAGAAGAGCAACAAAGATGATTAGGGGACCGAAGGCTAAAACATATAAGGAACGGTTGCTGGAATTGGGTATGTCTAGTTTAATGAAGAGAAGGACGAGGGGGGACATGATAGAAGTGTTCCAGTATCTCAGGGACTGCCCCAAAGAAGAGGGAGTCAAGCTATTCCCCAAAGCGCCTGAAGGCAGGACAAGAAGCAATGGATGGAAACTGATCAAGGAGAGAAGCAACCTGGAATTAAGGAGAAACTTCCTGGCAATGAGAACAATTAACCAGTGGAACAACCTGCCTCCAGAAGCTGTGAATGCTCCAACACTGGAAGTTTTTATGAAGAGACTGGACAGCCATTTGTCTGAAATGGTATAGGGTTTCCTGCCTGAGCAAGGGGTTGGATTAGATGACCTCTAAGATCCCTTCCAACTTCATCATCATCATCATCATCATCATCATCATCATCATCATCATCATCATCATCATCATCATTATTGTCGTTATTATTATTACTACTACTACTACTACTATTATTATTATTATTATTATTATTATTATTATTATTATTATTATTATTATTATTATTATTATTATTATTATTATCTTCCTCTCTTCAGCGTGTGATTGATGCCTCCTTTGCCCTCCAAACTTTCTCTTGGCAGTCCAAAAGAAAGATGTTGCTTATTTTTTTATTTTTTTTTAAATCTCAAATGCAGTTTTTAAAATTACATCCCTGCTATAACAAATAAAATAATAAAAAAAGGTTAGAGAGATTGTGAATATAAACAGATCTGCGAATAACTAGAAGCAAACAAAGTCATAACTAGTAGCCAGCACGGGTTTGTTAAAAACAGATCATGCCAAACCAATCTCATCTCATTCTTCGATAAAGGGACTAAACCAGTAGACCAACGAAACGCAGTATACTTAGATTTCAGTAAGGCATTTGATAAGATAGACCACAACCTACTCTTTGGTAAACTAGGAAAAGGTGAAATAGACAACATCACCACCAGATGGATCTGTAGCTGGCTAACAAACTGTACTCAACAAGTAGTCCTCAATGGCACTAAATCCACATGTAGAGAAGTAAGCAATGGGGTACCACAAGGCTGCGTCTTAGGCCCGGTACTCTTCAATATCTTCATAANGCCAAAACCCCAGAAGACAAACTCAGGATCCAAAAAGATCTTGACCAACTTGAACAATGGGCCCTATACAACAAAATGAGTTTCAGTATGGAGAAAAGCAAAGTCTTACACTTAGGCAGGAAAAAATCAAAGGTACAAGTACAGATTGGGCGAGACCTAGCTCAAAAACAGTAATTGTGAGAGGGACCTTGGAGTCCTAGTGGACAATCACTTGACGATGAGCCAGCAGTGAGCAGCAGCAGCCAAAAAAGCTAAGACATGATAGCAGTATTCCAGTATTTGAGGGGCTGCCACAAAGATGGGGAGGGGGTGTCACATTATTCTCCATCGCACCAGAGGGCAGGACAAGAAACAATGGTTGGAAACTGACCAAAGAGAGAAGCAACCTGGAATTAAGGAGAAACTTCCTGACAGGGAGGACAATTAACCAGTGGAACAGCTGGCCTCCAGAAATGATGGACGCTCCATCACTGCAGGTTTTTAAGAAGAGGCTAGACAGTCACTTCTCTGAAATGGTATAGGGTCTCCTGCTTAAGCAGGGGGCTGGACTAGAAGACCTCCAAGGTCCCTTCCATTTCTATTCTATTCTATTCTATTCTATTCTATTCTATTCTATTCTATTCTATTCAGAAAATGTGAGGTGTTTTGTTTTCTGTTCCTATGAGGGTGTGAGAGAAAATCCAGGAAGAGATAAAAGGTTTAACTTCAGTATTGGTATAGCTGAAGGTGAAATCATGTTGTTTTTCTAGATTTTGCTGGAATATTGTGGAATGCTGGGTTGATTTAGACTTAGAGGAAGAGGAAGAGAATACTAAATTGTTAAGAAAATATAACTGGGTCATGAGAAAGTAGAAATCATGAAAGGAACTCAGAACAATTCCACCTTGATTTTTGTAAGGTATAAGTTGAAGTGGAGAGGGACTTTGACAAGTTTCCACAACAAGAAGAAATGTTACTATTAGACAATGTGAACACCCAGTGGGTGGAGAGGAGGGAGTCTATTGTTTAACTAAGCAAGCCTTCAAGCAAGAAAATCAGAGCTGGTTTCGTTTCTTCTGTGCCAATGTAGATTTTCAGTAAAGTATTATTATACTCCTGATAAAATCATGTCCCAGGAGTTTCTTTTTCTGGAAATGCTAACTGGAAAGTTGGCAGTAGGGAAAATGGAATTGTTTGCAAAATGCCCAACATGACAGACAGCCCAACTTGGGGTGAGATTCTTCCATCCCACTTCAATATGGGGCATTGGGAAAGATTCGTCTGCACTCAGTTGAAGCCCACTGACTTTACTAACACACATAGTTTTCTCCTTATTAAAAGTGGTCTTTCATTAACAAGAGAAAAGTCCACTGCACCAACTCCAAGTGAACTGATGCTTTGATAGCCAATAGGATGTGTGGTGCATATAAAAAGCAGAGACGCTTTTGATCATGCAGCTTTGGATGACTTCTTGACATGTTTTTGTCTCCCTCTGCTATCAACAGATGCTCCTGGTTCTTCTCATCTGCTTACGAATTTCTTTATTTAGCTCAAACTCTCTTGACCCAGTTTTACAGACACCAAAACTCTCTGAGCCACGTCTCCATTTTTTTAAAAAAAACAACAACCATATTTCTATCGTTTATAAATGTTCTATCATTTAGAATATTGAGATTTTGCTGACCTTGAATGCAAAGGTGTGTCTCGACTGATTAGTTTTTTTCAGACGCCAAAACTCTCTGAGCCATCTCTCCATTTTGTTGAAGACATATTTCTAACATTTAGAAAATTTTCTATCCTTTAAAATATTGAGATTTTGCTGATCTTAATAATAATAATAATAATAATAATAATAATAATAATAATAATAATAATAATAATAATAATAATAATAATAATAATAATAATAATAATAATAATAATAAAGTTGGAAGGTACCTTGGAGGTCATCTAGTCCAACCCCCTGCTCAGGCAGGAAACCCTATACCAAACACACCAACCATGTGTTGATTGATTAGTTTTTTTCAGATGCCACAACTCTCTGAGCCAACTCTCCATTTTTTAAAAAAAGTGACTTACAACCATTGCAGCATTCCTCGTGGTCACGTAATCCAAATTCAGACACTTGGCAACTGACTCATATTTATGATGGTTGAGTGTCCCGGGATTATGTGATCCCCTTTTGTGACCTTCTGACAAGCAAAGTCAACGGGGGAAGCCAGGTAGACTTAACAACCATATTACTAACTTAAGAACTGCAGTGATTCACTTAAGCAAGAAAAGTCGTAAAACGGGGCATAACTCACTTATCCACTGTCTTGCTTAGCAACAGAAAGTTTGGGCTCAGTTGTGGTCATAAATGGAGGACTATCTGTATTTCCATAATTGAGAAGGTTGCGTGGGAAGAAAAATCAGGTCCGGTTCTAAGCTGGGAGAAAGATGCTGAAATGGAGGCTAGCTGCTTAGGAAAGCAGATCTCTGTTTATTGATGAGCAGAACCAACAATAGCATGAGGTTCTGGGACAGCTGACAAAATGGAGTTGAGAGTAGATGGGTTTTTATACATTCTTTGGGGCTTTATGTTTGAAATGCCTGTTTGTTGTGAAATGTACTTTGACCTGTGCTTTTGTGGGCCCTTTTAGTATTCTAATTATTGTTGCCTGACTCCTGGCTGGGAGGTCACGCCCTGTCCTTGGAGCTGGGGGTGGGGAATGTAGATTTTAGGAGTCTTTGTTTTTCTAATCCCATCAGCTCCAATCTTTTGCAGGAGTTGTGGCTAAAGGAATTTTGTTTGTGAATAGGGTGGCCCCAGTCTTTCTGAATGGTTTATAACATCTCCATTCCTAAAGATTAGCCTCTTTATGTTTCTGCTTGAAGTTGTTTTCCTATAGTAGGAAGACTTGTATAGCCTTTAAGAACATGTTTCTCCTCTTCTCCTTTAGGGGAAATATAATATTCTATCTCTTGTAATATTCCCCCAAATACTTCATTTGCTTTCATTCTGTCCCACATTGTGCTGATCCTATATGCACCTCTCTCTGATGGCAGTGGTGGGATTCAGCCGATTTGCACCGGTTTGGTAGAACCAGTAGCTAATTTTTTGTTGATTTCTGTGAACTGGCTGATGCCCTAGCCCTTTTTCATAAGGCCCAGAATGGACTTCCGGAAGTGCGTGGACGCCACTTTCGGTGGCCGTTCTGGGCCTGGGAGGCCTCCCTGGCTCAGAATGGACTTCCGGAAGTGGCATCCATGCACTTCCGGTGGGCTGTTCTGGTCCTGTGAGGCCTCCCTGGCTTAGAACGGACTTCTGGAACTGGCATCCATGCATTTCCAGTGGGCCGTTCTGAACCTGGGAGGCCTCCCTGGCTCAGAACAGACTTCCGGAAGAGGCGTCCACTCAGAGAACAGGTTGTTCAGGTATTTGAATCCCACAACTGCTCCAAGGTCTTTCTAGCCCTGTGATTCTATGCCCCAAAGTGAGCCAGTGAAGTTTGTCTAGCTTAGAGAGGACTAGAACCCAGAATTCTCCAGTTTTCCATGCAAGCCCCATAAGATTAGCTCCCATTATTCTCACAGCTTCAATATCTTCTCTAAGGCACGCTAAACCGGTCAACACCCCAACCTATGCAACTCCAAATTCCCACGTGGGATTAGATCCCAAGCCATTGCCGTTTTATAAATTTTGCCTTTTTGTCTTCTTTTTTTCATGCTCTCTCCCTGCTGATCTAATCTCACATTAATGTGGGCTATTTACATAAAGGATAATAAATGGAACAATGTACAATCCGTCAGGGAAAATTAAAGACTTGGTGCTTGGCCTAACTTTTTTTTTTTTTTTTTGCAGTTCAGCATTTGTTGAATTCTGACCTTTTTCCAGACAGGCATAAAAACTGTAATGGATCACTTCCACCCTGCTTAGAGAGCTGGGTTTTTTTTTGTTGTTTCTTTCCCCCACTAGAAAACGTTGCAATGTTGTTCCTTTTGTCAATATTTCATCCAAACAGGACCAATCCATCTGCGAAGAAACACGGCCTTTTGTGGCGAACTGAATGCCCTGGATGGAGGGATAAGTGGTGACTTTATTTTCTCTCAGCCATAAATATGATAGGAGCTCTTTATCACAATCAGACCCAGGCTTGAATATATAACTTCCAAAATTTAAAGAGTGGAAATCAGGGGTGGCCTTGTGCATTTCATCAGAGTCTAATTCTCATGTGAAACGTTGCAGCAAATTCTTCCTTTATCCTGTGGGTTGATATGCCTTTTTGACTCTCTTTCTCTCTCACTCACTCTGTCTCTCTCTTTCTTCATCTCTCCATCTGTCTATCTGTCCATCTACTGCCCATTTGCTATCTATCTATCTATCTATCTATCTATCTATCTATCTATCTATCTATCTATCTATCTATCTATCTATCTATCTATCTATCATCTATCTATCTTTATCTTCCATCCATCATCTATTTATCTATTATCTATTTATCTATTATCTATTATCTATCTTCCATCCATCATATATCTCTCTCTCTCTCTCTCTCCATCTATCTATCCATCCATCCATCCATCCATCCATCCATCCATCCATCCATCCATCCATCCATCTATATCTATCTATCTCCAGTGCTTTTTTTGAAAAAAAAGGTGCCAGAACTCACACGTCATACAACCCACCTTGCCTACCCTACAAGGGTCCATCCAAAAAAGGTGCCAGAACTCCATTCTGAGCGTTCTATGAGAAAAAAAGCCCTCTATCTATCTATCTATCTATCTATCTATCTATCTATCTATCTATCTATCTATCTATCTATCTATCTATCTATCTATCTATCTATCTATCTATCTATCTATCTATCTATCTATCTATCTATCTATCTATCTATCTATCTACCTACCTACCTACCTACCTACCTTTCTATCTATCTATCTATCTATCTATCTATCTATCTATCTATCTATCTATCTATCTATCTATCTATCTATCTATCTATCTATCTATCTATCATCTTTCTATCTGTCTGTCCATCCATCCATCCGTTTATTCATCCATCATCTCTCTATCTCTCTATTTCTCTATCTATCTATCATCTGTCTGGCTGTCTGGCTATCTTTCACAGTTCTGAACCATATGTCACCCTCGTAGAGGGATTGGGCTGAGTACAATAAAACATTGAAATATAAAATCATATAAAAACATTAAAATTTTAGGGCTAAAATTTTAGATTTTTTTTTAAAAAGAAATATTTTAAAAAAGTAAGGAGACTAGTATAATTAAACCCTGTCAGAAATTTTATTTTTAATTGCTGCCAATTATTCAATGATTGTTCTATTGTTTCATCCTGCTCTGTATGCACTCTCTCTCTGTGTGTGTGTATCCCTCTCTCACACACACAAACACACACACATATATAGACAAAACTTCCCACTGATTTCATCAACAAAGCAAAATGAACAAAAGCATAGTCACCACTCTCTCATTAAAGTAGTAGCAAGCAGAGTGAAGATGGTGTAGAACACTCAAAATAACGAAAATCCTAAAAAGTCTACAGGTAGTTCTCGACTTACAGCCTACAAACTACAGTGATAAGTTGTGACGGTCATAAAGTGGGCCACCATGTGGCTGGACCGGATCCATTTTTACTATCTTTTCTGTGGCGGTTATGAAGTGAACACCGTGATCATAAAGCAAAACAAACTCCACACTCGTCAAGTGAATCCATTATTCGCTATAGGCATATATTTTTTTTGCTAAAAATCAAAAGTAAATGCCAGTTTTGGACAAAAAAAAATCTTAAAATATGGTCACATGACTGCGGGGCCCTGCAAACAGCCATAAATATAGGCTGGTTATTGAGCAGTTAGAATTTGGTCATGTGACCACGGGGGAGGGAGGCAGTTATCAAAACTTCAGAATTCGGTTGTAAGTACCGTTCAGGTAGTCCATCATAACGTCAAACAGTTGGTAAATCAGGGGTCTTCAAACTTGGCCCTTTTATGACTGGTGGACTTCAACTCCCAGAATTTCTCAGCCAGCGTGCCTGGCTGAGGAATTCTGGGAGTTGAAGTCCACCAGTGATAAAAGGGCCAAGTTTGAAGACCCCTGTGCTAAATCATTTGTCATAAATCAAGGACTACCTGCATCCCTTAATCTAAATCTTCAGAAATGTCTTCGTGAGTCAGTGATTAAAAAAATGAATCAATGAAAAATAAATTAAATTAAAAACAGCAGCAGGTGGCATAGCTGAATGGGAGTTTCTCTCCTCTATTAATTTTGGATAATACTAACAGGTTGGAGCAGAAAAATCTCAGAGCAAGAAAGAACCAATCTAGAACTAAGGAGAAATTTACTGACAGTGAGAACAATTAACCAGTGGAACGACTGGCCACCAGAAGTTGTGGGTGCTCCATCACAGGAGGTTTTCAAGAAGAACTTGGACAGCCATTTGCCTGAAAGGGTAAAGAGTTTCCTGCCTAAATAGCGAGTTGGACTAGAACAGGGATTTTCAACCAGTGGTACGGGTACCCCCTGTGGTACATTGGCACCTGGCAGGTGGTACGCGACCATCCTAGAAAAGTAGTAGCGGGGGAGGGGAATGGGCTGAACCGGTGGCAGCACCGCACAAGCCTGGGTGAGAGATGGCTGGAGCTGCAGGGCTGTCAGGGCTCAGCGGAAGCGCCAGGATCAGCGCCGCTTTCCAGCTGATCGGCGCTTCTTCGGGGCTGTCAGGGCTCAGTGGAAGCGCCAGGATCAGTGCTGCTTTCCAGCTGATCTGTGCTTCTTAGGGGCTGTCAGGGCTCAGTGGAAGCGTCAGGATCAGCTCCAGGGTCCAGCTGGAGCTCGGCGCTGATCCTGGTGCTTCTGCTGAGCCCAGAAGAAGCACCAATCAGCTGGACTGTTGCAGCATCTCCAGGGTCTTGTGATTTACATTCAGATGCTTGGCAACTGATTCATATTTATGACGGTCACAGTGTCCCAGGGTCATGTGAAGTGACCAAAACCTGCTGCAACCACCCAGCAGACGGGGGGGAATAAAAACCAAACACCCCCCCCCACCCACCCCCGCTGCCAATCCTCAACATGCTCACAACAGTGAAAACCTTGGACAGGAAGGAGAGCACCGCTGGGTGGGCAGGCAGGTGTCTTGCTTGGCTGTGGCTTGGGGGGGGCACTTTTTTCAGTGCCATTGTAACTTCGAACAGTCATTAAGCGAACTGTTGTAAGTCGAGGACTACCTGTACTTTTATCACTTTTTTCCTTTTTTGGGGGGGGTCATCAAGTTTTTGACACCTTGCTAGGTGACTGGTGGTACTCGGATTTTGCCATATTCTAAAAGTGGTACAATGGGTGAAAAGGTTGAAAAGCCCTGGACTAGATGACCTCCAAGGTCCCTTCCAGCTCTGTTATTCTGTTATTCTGATGTTATCAAACTGGGTTGTGGTCGCCATCTTGACTTTTTTGACCCATTCCTGGTCAAAAACCTAAGCCCTTTGCTCAGGGCTTTGTTAGATTCTGAGGTAAAACTTAGGGGTCCTTTTTATGCAATTAGCCTAAAAAGCTCCAAGTGTTGAAAACAAAAGGAGAAAAGTAAAAATATCTGTCTGTCTGAATTGCCATTTAGGACGCCAGCGTTACAAAGAATAACATCATTTTACTCTATTGTGTTTTTTTTTGCCCAAAGTAGAATAGGGAAAAAAAAAAAAAAAAAGAACCATTGCAATTCACATCCAGGTAATAGTTATTAGATAATAGTTTCAATTAGTTTCATTTTAAAATCATAAACATACTTAACGTTTCTTAAAACCTGAAGCCATTGATTTTGTAATATAGAACACTCCAATTATCTTAATTGAAGAGAATTCTATATGATTCAAGCAGGGGAAAGGTGTTTGTTTTTTTAAGAAAAATCAATTGTTGGTCATATTTCATTATTGCTAGGATCTTTAGAGACTATACTGTGAGCCGATACACTGTTAATTCCAACTCCACCAACTGAGAAGGCCATGAAAAAAAATTTCTGTGTAAGGCTGGTGATTCGCTAGGGAACCAAAACAAAGGAGAAACTTTGGTTAATAATGAGTTTAGAAAGGTTCTGTTGAAAGAAAAAAATCTTCATCAGGGTCCAGTCCAAGCTGGGAATAAACAAAATGGGGACTGCTTTAGAAAGAAGATTGTAGTTTATTGAAGAGCAGAGCCAGATAGAAATAGGGCTCTAGGAAAGCTGACCACATGTAACTGGGAGTGGTGGGTTTTTATACCTTCCTGGGCTTTTGTGTTTGGAGTTGTTTCTGTTTGAGGCTTTGTATTTCCTGTGACCTGAGTCTGAGTGCGCTTTTTTAGTATTGGTGGGTTAATCCTATTATGTCCTTAGAATTTGAGTGGAGGCATGTAGATTTTAGATGTCTTTGTCTTCCTAATCTCATCAGCTTCTAGCTTCCTGGCTCCAACCTTCCTGAATGGATTATCACATCTGCATTTCTACAGAGCTGGCCTCTGTCTAATTTCTGCTTTGGGGGGGAGAGAGGCTGGTTTCTGGAAGCTGGTTTCTGTCTTTTTTTAAAAGATCTTCTCCAATATTCCTTTGGGGAAATGTATTCTGCCTTTCTAATATTCCCCAAAATATTTCTTTCTCTGGATTCTTCCCACGGTTCAAATGTGCACCTACGTATGGATTCGGTTAACGAAGGATTTGCAACCTTCACCTCTTCCATATATAAGCCAGTCTCATCCTTGCAAAGTGATTTAATATATAGCAATCATGATTTAACCCCCACGACAGCTCTCTGCAGGCGGTCCTTGACTTTTGACAACCGCTGAGCTCCAAAATTTATGTTGTTAAGTGAGACTGTTGTTAAAGGAAGTTTTGTCCCGTTTTATGACCTTTCTTGCCACAGTTGTGAAGTGAATCACACTTGCAGTTGTTTAAATTAGTAATACGGTTGTAAAGTGATTCGGGCTACCCCGTTGACTTTCGCTTGTCAGAAGGTCACAAAAGATGATCACATGACCCCAGGTTACTGTGACTGTCATAAGTAGGAATCACTTGCCGAGCGTCTGAATTTTGTTTTTTGTTCTAATAAGATTGTATTAATTTTTCCATACAACAACAACAACAACAATAATAATAATGATGATAATAATAATAAAGTTGGAAGGGATCTTGGAGGTCATCTAGTCCAACCCCCTGCTCAGGCAGGAAACCCTATACCATTTCAGACAAATGGCTGTCCAGTCTCTTCTTAAAAACTTCCAGTGTTGGAGCATTCACTGCTTCTGGAGGCAGGTTGTTCCACTGGTTAATTGTTCTAACTGTCAGGAAGTTTCTCCTTTCTCCTTATTGGAACACTGCTATCATGTCCCCCCCCCCCTTGTCCTTCTCTTCATTAAACTAGACAGACCCAATTCCAGCAACTAAATCCTCTATCCAAACTTTTCCCCACCAAGCGTAAAAATGGTAATTTTAACGGGATGGGAGAGAATAATAATTAATGTTTAGCAATCATTCATAGTTACTGATTTTAATTTAGCTTAATTCTGATTCCGATTTAAATTTCCAAGGCT
>NW_015387729.1:0-2872 GCF_001527695.2 Protobothrops mucrosquamatus | reverse complement strand
ATTCCATTCTATTCTATTCCATTCCATTCTATTCTATTCTATTCTATTCTATTCTATTCTATTCTATTCTATTCTATTCCATTCCATTCCATTCCATTCCATTCCATTCCATTCCATTCTATTCTATTCTATTAAGTTGCCAAGGTTGAGAAATATTGTATAGAGAAATGTCTACTCTATGGAGATTCTCAGTCATCCAGGTCATGGTTGTCACGAGGCAACTGGACTGTCTTGTTTGTCTGTGAAGACGTCGCGCTTCTCATCCAAGAAGCTCCTTCAGCTCTGACTGGATGGTGGAGAAATGGAAGGATTTATATTCCTTCCTGTATAGAGGAATAAGATATTCAAATCCATTGCAGCACATTCATCTCAGCTAAAAGGGAGGGGCTTTTTTTTGTAATTCAACCATGTTAAAATAGAAGCCGTGCTGGACTTATTCTATTAGGCACCACTGTCTGCTGAGATATAAAGGGGCATGCTCTAGATTTTAATAGAAAGAAAAGTTCCCACTCTATGCAGATGTTCAAAGTTGACAGGGTGAGCAAAAAAAAAAAAGAGACCCCAGAATTATATTGAAGTTATAATGATTGGATGGCCTATAAAAAAGATGTTGAGACTCTAGAAAGAGAACAGAAAAGATCAAGAAAGATGATTAGGGGACTGGAGGCTAAACCATATGAAGAACAGTTGCTGGAATTGGGTATGTCTAGTTTAATGAAGAGAAGGACGAGGGGGGACATGATAGCAGTGTTCCAATATCTCAGGGGCTGCCACAAAGAAGAGGGAGTCAAGCTATTCTCCAAAGCACCTGAAGGCAGGACAAGAAGCAAGGGATGGAAACTCATCAAGGAGAGAAGCAACCTAGAACTAAGGAGAAATTTCCTGACAGTGAGAACAATTAATCTATGGAATGACTTGCCTCTAGAACTTGTGAGTGCTCCATCACTGGAGGTTTTTAAGAAGACATGGAAGAGTTGAAGTCCACAAGTCATAAAAGGGCCAAGTTTGAAGACCCCTGCTCTACAGTATTTATATTTTCAACAGAATTCCAATGATGATTAAATGTTTTGGTTCTGCCATCTGCCAAGAAAATAAAAAGTTTTGCAAGATTGTCCACGTTTTGGCTCACAATCATTGAATATGTAATTTGCATCCTCTATGTTAGTGATCCCCAACCTTTTGGCCACCAGGGACCAGTTCCGTGGACAGAGGTTGTTCCACAGACTGAAGAGGGTGTGGGTTTGCACATGCATGGATGGGACTTTGCTTGCTTGCACGGTTTGGTTCCTGGCCCAGTGCTGATCCACGGCCTGGGGGTTGGGGCCCCCCTACTCTATGTTACACTATCATACTGTTGAAAGAAAAGTCTTCACCGTGGTTCAGTCCAAGCTGGGAATAAACATGGCGACTGCTTTAGAAAGAAGGTTGCAGTTTATTCCCAGCTTGGACTGAACCACAATATTTTATGCCGCATCATTTTCACTACCTCTGGTTTCCACAGATACGACATTTAAATAAACTGGCATCCTATTGCACTACAGATTCCCAAAGCAGCCATTTTGGAGTGAATCCAATTATATGAGGAAAGAACCAAACAACTCTATTCAAAATCAAGCAGAAGCTGATTGTCAAATTCATTTTTTTTTTACAAAAAGATATATAAATAAATAAATCTGTTCCTCCTTCCTCACTCAAAATGTGGACTATTTGTATATTTATGTGCTTGCAAATCTCTCCCTTGGTATCTGTGATTTCCCTGTTGCCTCCTGACTTTGTTTTCCCACCTAATTTGTTTAATTACCACAAAATTAACGGAGGGCAGCATGTAATGGAGCAAAGATATCCATTTGCAGCATCAGGCTTACTTCTAAGAATCCTTCTGGGCCCTACCTAAATCCCGCCAGCATTCTTTAAAAAAATGAATAATAAATTGGCGGGTAATTCCCAGCTGGCAATTTGCTTGACAGTGTGCAGTTTACATATAAGAAAAAGGAAAGATAGAGAGAGGGAGAGAGATGATGTAAATGTAGATAGAGATAGATAGATAGATAGATAGATAGATAGATAGATAGATAGATAGATAGATAGATAGATAGATAGATAGATAGATAGATAGATAGATAGATGATGGATGGATGTACGGACAGATGGATGGACGGACAGACAGACAGACAAGAGAGAGGGAGAGAGATGATAGAAAGAGACACATACACACAGAGACAGACAGAGATAGATAGATGATAGAGAGAGAAAACTAATAGAGATAGAAAGTGATAGAAAGAAAGAAAGAAAGAAAGAAAGAAAGAAAGAAAGAAAGAAAGAAAGAAAGAAAGAAAGAAAGAAAGAAAGAAAGAAAGAAAGAGATGGATGGATGGATGGATGGATGTACAGATGGATGGATGAATGGACGGACAGACAGACAGGCAGACAGACAGACAGACAAGAGAGAGGGAGAGAGATGATAGAAAGAGACAGACACACACAGAGACAGAGATAGATAGATGATAGAGAGAAAACTAATAGAGATAGAAAGTGATAGAAAGAGAGATATAGATAGACAGACAGACAGACAGACAGACAGACAGATGAGAGAGAGGGACAGAGGTGATAGATAGAAAGAGAGAGACAGACAGGCAGACAGACAGACAGATGAGAGGGAGAGAGATGATAGAAAGAGATAGAAAGATACAGACAGTCACACACAGAAAGAAAGACAGATAGATGATAGAAAAAACTAATAGAGATAGAAAGAGATAGAAAGTGATAGAGAGATATAGATAGATAGATAGATAGATAGATGATAGATAGATAGATAGATAGATAGATAGATGATAGATAGATAGATAGATAGATAGATAGATAGATAGATAGA
>NW_015387728.1:142428-166782 GCF_001527695.2 Protobothrops mucrosquamatus | reverse complement strand
AGCCGGAACGCGGCGGAACCGCGTTCCGGCACCTTTTTCCGGGCCGGCCGCACCGGAAATAGCCCCTCCCGCACCGGAAATAGCCCCTCCCAAATTTTACTTGCATTCCTGTTCTCTAAAGGGGCGGTCCTAGGGTTTGATGAGGGCGTGGCCAGGTTTGAGTTCCGCCACCTTTTCTCTGAGAAAAAAAGCCCTGGCTGCAACAATTGTAAGTGTGAGGATTGGTCTTAAGTCACTTTTTTCAGTGATATTGTAACTTTGAATGGTTGATAAACGGATGATTGTAAGTTGAGGACACCAATAGAATTGGACTAGATTCTCAACATTTTTTGTTTGTTTTCATGTTTTCATTCACTGCCTCAGCTTCAAATGCTGCAATATTTCCTGGGGCAGCAATCTTGCACTTTGAATTCTGAAGATTGAAACCTTCTTCAGTTAGATTGAAATCGAATGGTACTATATATATATGTGTGTGTGTGTGTGTGTGTGTGTGTACCATTATATTGTACCACTATATATATATATATATAGTGGTACAATATAATGGTACACACATATAGTGCTTTTTTTCTTAAAAAAAAAAAAAAGGTGCCGGAACTCACACACATCATACAACCTGTATATATACAACAAATATATATATTTGTTTTCGTAGATTTTCACGGGTACAGATATGCAGGTCTTGGCGTATTCAGGTCTTTTCCCGTGTAGGATTGAGAGTATCTTGGCGACGTTTCGACGAGCTCCCACTCGTCATCTTCAGGCTGGGGTCTTCGGCTTCGTGCTCGCATATATTCTATCATTTCTACAAGTGCATAACTATAGTTGTAATAGACAGTAATTAAAAGTGGGGAAAAGTGAAATGATGTACCCAGTATGTCAGCATGCCTTTGAGAGCATACCTTTATTTTCACTGGATTGCGACTCTCCGCCTAACTCTTCTTTTCCTTATGTTTTAGGCTGGTGGTTTGTAAGTACATTGGATGAACAAGGATGGGTTCCCGCAACATGCCTAGAGGTCCAGGACGGTGCCCCGGATGAATTTTCAATGCAGACTGAAGAAGGTGGGAGTAGATCAAGACGCTTTCAGAATAGCCCCAAATTGTTTCGTATTTTAGATTTTGGGGGGCCCTTGAGCCCACATAAAATATTCAGGATAATGTTCAGAGAGAAAATACACTAAATATTAAAGTGCCAAGAGAGTACTTTCAAGGGAGTCCCTATATGGGTTTTTTTTTGCCTATAGCAAGTTCTCATAAAGATTGACATCGTTTAGTTTGATATTTTTGGCAGAGGAGACTGGTTTGTTAGGGGCTCCTCCTTCATCAACTTTTACATTCAAGTGCTTTTCCATTCAAAAGTTACATCAGCCTTTGACATAAAAAGCCCAGGCTCTATACAGGTAGTCCTTGACTTACGACCACAATTGAGCTCCAAATTTCTGTTGCAAAGTGAGAGTTTTCTTGCCACAGTTGTTAAGTGAATCACTGCACTTGTTAAATTAATAAGATGGTTGTTAAACGAATCTGGCTTCCCCATTGACTTTGCTTGCCAGAAGGTTGCAAAAGGTGATCACATGACTCCGGGACACTGCAACCGTCATAAAAATGAGTCGGTTGTCAAGCACCTGAATTTTGATCATGTGACCATGAGGAGGCTGTAACGGTTATGTCATAAGTCATAAGTCCACTTTTTTCAGTGATGTAAGTTTGAGCAATCACGAAACAATCTTGTAAGCCGAGGACTTAATGCCCATATGAATTCCAAACAACAAATAATGAAAAAACGGATGACCAGTTCATGCTTATCCCAGGGCATAGAATCTGAACAATAGTTGTAGTACTGGTTAACACTGAAAAACCCTATAAGCATCCTCTGTCCCATTGCTTTAAAACAGTTTATAATCTGTTTTGTGCAAAATACATTACATTAAGCATCTGCTAGGCCCTTTCCAGTGTGCCCACTTTGTTGATTCTTTGAACAGAAAGTTTTTAAATGGTGCTTTTGAAGACGATTTGTAAAGTAACCCATCTTTTCATGGGGAATGCACATGAACGTACAGCATGAACTGAGTGAAAACTTGTTTTAATGGACTGATATGGAGGAGCAGTGCGTGGGTCTGTTGTTGAGAAAAGTCCTTTGTGAACAGGAGGTTTTTCTATTAAGGAACAAAGGGGGAAAGTCCTAATAATAGAACTTAATTAAAGCAAAGCAAATGTTAGAAATTGCAGTGGAAATTTGATTTGCTGAGTATAAGGTCAGTTGCACTGAAGATGGGTAAAAAAACCTAAAGTTTTACTATGATTATTTTTTAAATGAAAAAAACAACAACCCTGAGATGCATTTTAGTGTACCCTTTTAAATCAAACCGCTCAAGTCTCTGCCGTACACCAGGAGGAAACAAGACATATTTATATACTGTAAAAACCACTTTGTGTGTTGAACAGTCTCAACTGAGATGTATTAGGTAAATCGTGGTTAAATCATTGCTTAGTGTGGTATGTGGATCATGTCATTGTTAACCTTATCATAGCATTAAATCTTCTTTTTAAAAAGGTAAACTTTTCCCTCCTTATATCCTGTTTTGTGCCTTTCCTGCTTCCCCCAACATGCTCAACTCAGTCTCATGGAGATACTGGTCTCTTCCCAGACATGTTGGTCGCCGTCGGACTCTTGGGGACTTGTACACCAGTGGATGGGGTCAAGGTGGATGTTGTGGAGATCTCTTTGTGCTTTCTTCTGTGCTTTGGACTACCTTTTTCTATGTTTGCATGTGCTGTCCAGTGTGGCCCATTGTTGCATGCAATGTATTTCGTATTGATATCCAGAGTGTCTATTTCCTTAATACATTGCTTATTGTAACTGTTAAATCTGCTTACACTTGAGTATGTGTGTTCTCCTTTCCATTCCCGTGAAACTACTTGAGTCCCCGGTTATGCGAATTTCTACTCTTGGGTAAATTGTATTTTATTTGGTCCTAACCAGAGTTAAATGCATTTTTATCTTTCTTTCTTTTTAATCTGCATGTTAAATGTAAAACTCCATCCGCCACTTAATTACTGGGGCTGCAATAGACATCATAGAGTCCTAAATAGTGTTCCTGTGAACCGGCAGGCAGAAAGTAAGGAATCGTATGCCATCCTGACATTTTAAATCACCTCTTTTACAGTCTATTGGCATTAACCATATTAATTGTGGCTGATGGGAAGTGAGGCCCAAGCATCTGGATGGGAGTAATTTACTCATAATCCCATGTTTCTCCTGGACATATAAATCCTGCAAATCCAAAATGCTTACTCTAAAATGGCAGTTGAAATTCTATCTTAAAATACCCTGACCTGTTACAGTATCATAAGTGGAAATGTTTTGATGAAATATCAGACACTGCTACCAATGGTTTATCTGTATTAAAATGATTTCCATTGAATTGATTCCAGTCTATACACTGGGCATATGTAGAAATGGGAAAGCAATGTAGGTTGAGGAGCACTGAGCACAGATAGTACAGTCTTTTAGAGATGTTAGCTGACATCATTTGGAAAGCTTATATACNAACGCCCCCCTGGTCACGGCCGACAGATGGTCATCCAAAGTCAGCCGTGAATCCAGGAGGACTCCCAAGTTGCGCGCCCTCTCTGAGGGGGCCAAAGATTCGCCCCCTATAGTCAGCGATGGCGTCAGCTGACCATACCGAGACGCCGGCAACCACAGCCACTCGGTCTTGGAAGGGTTGAGCCTGAGTCTGTTCCTCCTGTTGAGGGTTGAGCCTGGTCTTGGAAGGGTTGAGGGTTGAGCCGGTCTTGGAAGGGTTGAGCCTGAGTCTGTTCCTCCTGTTCCTGTATAAGACGACTTTCTAAACCCTGAAAATCTTCTCAAAGGTTGGGGGTCGTCTTATACGCCCAGTCGTCTTATATGCTGGAAAATACGGGTATTCTATTTTATTCCTTTATATAAGCTGAGGACACGATGGGGGTGGCAGCCGGGAGCCACTGCCTCCCATCCTGCTCCCCCTCCCTGGATGCGATGGGGGCGGCGGCCGGGAGCTGTTGCCTCCCGTCATGCTCCCCCTCCCCACCCATTCAGCTGAGGACGCGATGGGGGTGGCAGCCGGGAGCCACTGCCTCCCATCCTGCTCCCCCTCCCTGGACGCGATGGGGGCAGCGGCCGGGAGCTGTTGCCTCCCGTCCTGCTCCCCCTCCCCACCCATTCAGCTGAGGACGCGATGGGGGTGGCAGCTGGGAGCCACTGCCTCCCGTCCTGCTCCCCCTCCCTGGACGCGATGGGGTGGTGGCCGGGAGCTGTTGCCTCCCGTCCTGCTCCCCCTCCCCGCCCATTCAGCTGAGGACACGATGGGGGCAGCGGCTCCATCCTGCTCCCCCTCCCCGCCCATTCAGCTGAGGATGCGGCGGCCAGGCTGGGGGTGGCGTGGACTCCCGACGATGCTGCAGTGGCCGCTGCCGTGCCGCCGCTGCTGCCACTAGAGCCGCTGCCTCCCGGCCTGGTCCCCCTCCCCGCCCGTTCGGCGCCGTCTGCCTTTCATTCTCTCTCTCTCTCTCCTAACCTGGAGGGAGAGGGAGAGAGAGAAAGAGAGAAAGAGGAAAGAAAGAGAAGAGAAAGAGGAAAGAGAAAGAGAGAGAGGAAAGAGAAAGAGGAAAGAAAGAGAAGAGAAAGAGAGAGGAAGAGGGAAAGAGAAAGAGGAAAGAGAAAGAGGAAAGAGAAGAGAAAGAGAAAGAGGAAAGAGAAGAGAAAGAGAAAGAGAGGAAAGAGAGAAAGTTAGAGGAAAGAGAAAGGAAGAGAAAGAGAAAGACAGAGAAAGAGAGAGGAAAGAGAGAGAGAAAGTTAGAGGAAAGAGAGAAAGAGAAAGAGAAGAGAGAGGAAAGAGAGAAAGAGGAAAGAGAGAGAAAGAGAAAGAGAAGAGAGAGGAAAGAGGAAAGAGAGAGGAAAGAGAAAGAGATAAAGAGGGAGAGGAAAGAGAGAGGGGGAGAGGAAAGAGAAAAAGAGAGGAAAGGGAGAGAAGGAGAGGAAAGAGAGAGAGTAAGAGAGGAAAGAGAAAGAAAGAGGGGGAGAGGAAAGAGAGAAAATGAGGAAAGAGAAAATGAGGAAAGAGAAAAAAGATTGAGAAAAGAGAGAGGAAAGAGAGAAAGGAAAGAGAAGAGAAAGAGAGGAAAGAGGAAAGAGAGGAAAGAGAGGAAAGAGAAAGGAAAGAGGAAAGAGAGAGAGACAGAGAAAGAGAGAGGAAAGAGAGAGAGAGAAAGTTAGAGGAAAGAGAGAAAGAGGAAAGAGAAAAAGAGAGAGAGGAAAGAAAGGAAAGAGAGAGAGAGGAAAGAGAAACAGAGAGAGAGAGAGAGACCCTTTTGACATCTAAAATGAAGATAACACTGCATATATCCTTTTTTACCTTTATTTTACATATACACACACAAACATACACACACACACACACATCATAAAGGTAAAAAAGGATATATGCAGTCTTATCTTCATTTTAGATATCAAAAGGGTTTTGCGACTCCCAGTGTTTTGTTTTCGGTGGGAAACGTGTCCAAGTGGCTCTTTGAGTGTTTTGGGTTGCCTACCCCTGATATAGCCCAAACTCTATATTTTAACTGGAAAAGTTGGGGGTCGTCTTATACACCCAGTCGTCTTATACGCCGGAAAATACGGTACTTTGTGGGTGTTCAGTATAAGATCACCTTCCCTCTATTTTGTAAAGGAGTAGCCTTTTTCCATTGACATGATGTTCTTGTGCTTTAGCATAACCTGTGCTTCATTTTCCCTTTTAGAGATAGTTTTACACTAAACAATCTCTGAACTGTGTCTGCAATTCTCTGAAAAACAATCCTTAGTATTTGCATAGAGGGCCATTTCAGATTCACTTCCTACAGAATAACCTAAGAATTGGGCATTAGTAGCTGATGGAGATACAGTAAAGGAAGTTTTTGCATTATTTGAAAGGTTTAATTGTGAGTTCTTCAGAAGAAGAACTAATTACTGGGAAAGCAACCTTAATATGGGCCAGCAATTACTGCAGCTATGTCAAGCCTACTTCCAGGATACCTGAGGGAAACGGATGACATAATTGCATAGCATTTCAGCCTACAAGAGATATGTCTCTTATTCCATTGTTCACATGAATAGTTCATTTGAATGAACTGTCATTGGTCCTGATCAAGATTGCTAAAATGACATCTGTATTGAAACATCTAGTACTTTGTCTCTGACACTTGGAATAAGTGAAAAAATAGATCATGTAGAACTACTTGATCATCCGTCAAACAAAAAACATATCATCACATTATTTTCTGGATTATCAGATTCCATAAATAACCATTTTTATGTGCCTGCTTCGATTAGAGGTTATTTGAAAGCCATTGTAGGGCTGCAGTAGGCTTGAGGAGTTTTATTATAAATTATGAAAATCTGTCTTTCAAAGGTGATGTTGAGCCTTTGGTGAGCTTTTATGTCAAAAGGACAGAATCAACCATATTCAGTAGATTCGACTCTATTGTGCCAAATTATCTAAAATGTGTGGATTTTCAGATTAGTTCTATTTTTTAGAAAAAATTGATGTCTTCCCAATTATTATTTATCTTTTTTTCCTCTTTCTCTCTCTTTCTCTCTTTTACTGCTATATTTCTCTTTGAATAGAGAAGTATATGGTGATCTACCCATATGCTGCCCGGGATCAAGATGAAATAAACCTGGACAAAGGAGCTACAGTGGAGGTGATCCAAAAAAATCTGGAGGGCTGGTGGAAAATCAGGTATATTTCCAGTCATGATTCAAAAGGCATTAATGGGAAGGAGAGACTTTAGGTCACAATACCTGAGTTATTCCATTGTTTTTGCAGTTTTCCTCAGTGAAGGGATAGGAGAATAACTTTCAAGTACAGACAGTCCTCAACTTACTATAGTTCATTTAGTGAGTGTTCAAAGTTATAATGGCACTGAAAAAAGTGACTTATGATCGCTTTTCACACTTACGACCGTTGCAGCATCCCCATAGTCATGGGATCAAAATTCGGACGCTTGGCAACTGATTCATATTTAAGAAGGTTGCAGTGTCCCGGGGCCATGGGATCCCCTTTTGCAACCTTCTGACAAAGTCAATGAGGAAGCCAGATTCACTTAGCGACTGTGGTGAGAGAGATCATAAAAATGGGGCAAAATTCACTTTAAAATGTTTCACTTAGCAACAGAAACCTTGGGCTCAATTGTGTTCGTAGGTTGAGGACTACTTGCATAGAGATAGGCACTCCATAACATTTATTCTGCTTCAGAAAAATAAATAAATCTGGTTTTTGAAGAAAAGTAGTAGGTATGCAAAAACTTTTCAATTTGGTCCTAGGTTTCCTTCAGCATTTTATAAAGGGAAATCCTCACAGAATTATGAAGAGATGGTCTGTTGCCTCAGCGTAAATTCATTGTATCTGTAAAAAGAACAATGGGTTGTGCTGAGAAGATTGGAGGGCTCAGATATTGTACTGTTCCCTCCCCCCCCCCAAATAAACTCAGTGTACTCTGATGGAAAGCTTCAGTATAGGCTTCCAGAATGTGTTACTGGCTGAACCTTTGTCTAAGTCTTGTTATTACAAAAGACTTTTGATAGTTGATGATTAGTACCAATTAATCAGCTTGATATCTTCTCTAATCTTGTTAGTTACTATGCTTGATGCTGCACCATCTTGCAAAGAGAGACCGATTCCCATGTGCTGGGAAAGTTTGTTGTGCTCCATCTGTTCACTTCTGATTATCACAACATTGCGCGTTACAAATTCTTTTGTGCTTTTGTCTTCACAACCTCTTGAGCTTCTTTATGTGAAACAGTGGGTAAAAAAATTAAGCAGCTTTACAAATAGAGATGTTTACTTATTGTTAAGAACTTGCAAGGTACCCAACATTTTGGGAAAATATGTGCCAGATATCTTCTCCTCCTCCTCCTCCTCCTCCTCCTCCTCNCTTCTTCTTCTTCTTCTTCTTCTTCTTCTTCTTCTTCTTCTTCTTCTTCTTCTTCTTCTTCTTCTTCTGCCATATCTGTTATCGGACGTTGGTGATCATGTTGGCGATCCTGTTTTTACCAGCAGCCGCACGAAAAAGTGCTGCTGAGTTTTGTCCAAACCAGTCCCTTAGATTTTGAAGCCATGATGTTCTTCTTCTGCCTGGACCTCATTTGCCTTCAATTTTTCCCTGGAGGATTAAATGGAGTGTGCCGTATTTTTCTGGGTGTCACATCACATGTCCGAAATATTCTAATTTTCGTTTTGTAATTGTTTTGATATCTCTAAGCAAAATAAAAAAAAATTAACATTCTGATTCAGATTATCATCTTAAAACTGAATTTGGAACACCGGTTTTGCTTTTGGGCGTTGCTATGGATGAGATTGCCTGTGTTGGGAATTTGTTGCTCATAGTAAAAAAAATTAGACTATTTCAGATTATTTCTATTTCTTTAGATATCAGGGTCAGGAGGGCTGGGCCCCAGCATCTTACCTGAAAAGAGGGAGTGGAGACCTACTTACATCAAAACTGGGATCTGCAGCTTCAGCCCATTCACACCCGTTGGATATGGATGGACTTTCTCGACAGCAAAACTCCCCGGGTCGAGACAAGGATGGACCGAGTAATCAAAGAGATGGAAGATATGATGGTCGCCCCTTGCCCAACGTGGACCTTCAACGAAGTAAGTTGGGGACAGCGAAGAAAGTGTTTAATGCTTTCTGAAGAAAATTGGTTAATCAGGTAAAAGCAAGGAATCTCCATGGCTCTAGAGTTGGGTTATAATAATGATAAAGTTGGAAGGGACCTTGGAGGTCATCTAGTCCAACCCCCTGCTCAGGCAGGAAACCCTATACCATTTTGGACAAATGGCTGTCCAGTTTCTTCTTAAAAACTTCCAGTGTTGGCGCATTCACCACTTCTGGAGGCAGGTTGTTCCACTGGTTAATTGTTCTAACTGTCAGGAAGTTCTAGGTTGCTTCTCTCTTTGGTTAGCTTCCACCCGTTATCCATTTTTTCCTTGAACTGAGGGTTGCATTTTGCTTTTGACTGGCATTCAGGAGTTCTTTCAGTCCAGTGGTAATTAAGTCAGAACAAATAGTAAATTTGATCTAATTTTAAATTCACGCCAACTTAAATTGGACTAGTTAATCCAATTACACTCAAAGTAGTCAATACATTTTCCATCCTGGCATGGTTTTCTTGATAGGATAAAGTTAAGGCTAGTGTAGATTTTAAGAATCTTTACATTGGAAGTTGCATATTGAGAATACGGAACAGATATTTTATTGATAACTCAAAGCGGCAAGATACCTAATCCTTCTTCCTCCTCCTCTTTTCCCCCACAACAATAATCCTGTGTGATGGGTTGTGCCGAGAAAAAAAAAATGAGTGGCCCAAAGTTATTATTGACTGTTCTCCTTTATTATTTTATTTTCCCTTACAGCATTTACTTTGCTAAAAAATTTTTTTTAATAAAAATGATTAAAATGAACAAATGAATTTTTCATCCTCTTATGGTAAAAATTTCATTTGATGATACTGTTTGGTATTATTTTCTGAATTTTATGCAATTCTGTTGTATGGGTAGTCCTCGGGCTACAACAGCAATTCGAACTGGGAACTCCATTGTTAAACAATGGGGTCATAAAGTGCAATGGTCTGTGATTGCATGGCTTAGCAATGGCAATTTCAGCGGTCCTGACTTCCATTGTTAAACAAGGACCGTGTGGGTCATTAAGCAAGGACCTCATATGAACATGACTTTTGACTCGCTGCCAGCTTCCCCAGGAATAGAGTATTATTCTATAGAGTATTAAGGCTTCTTATTTTATGGTTCTGGACTCCAGTTATGTCTCTTTAATGCTAAATCCTCACCTTTCCCAACTTTTTGCTCCTCTGACGTAGAATTGGTTGGGCCATAGATAACAAATCTATGGGATGGCTGAATGTTAACCCTAACAGGTTGACCAGGCTAAGAAACTAATGCCATATAGCTTAGGACTACTTTTATTGCAACTGTATCTTGCAAGTCTAACTGTGTCTCCCCGCGCCCCACTGCTCCCTTCATGTGAACAAGGGAGGGGCTCATTCTTTCCTTGGCTGAGGCTCAAGCCCTGCTTATCTGACCATTGCCTTGGTAGTAGCTTTTCCTCCCATCCTTCAAGGCCACCTCCTCAAACATTTGTAATGGATGTCTGGGTATTACATGTTTCCATCAAGGGATACAAACAAGCATTCCACTGTTCCTAGATCAGTGATGGCGAACCTTTTAGACACCGAGTGCCCAAACTGCAACCCAAAACCTACTTATGCACTGCCGGGTGCCGGGTGGGTGTGGCCCATTGGCTGGGTGTGGCCCATGGGGGCGTGGCTGCAGTGGTAACAGCAGACTGGGTGGGACTAAAAAGTTCAATCAATCAATTCCAACTTTGCAAGATCTTTTTTTTTCCCGCGAGAAGTTGAAACTGATTGATTGATTGAACCTTTTTTTTTTGTACATGGCGGCGGAGCCCTAAAGCGAAAAGGTTTTATAAAACCCAGCTGAAGGCCTAGAACTGGGGGGACGGCACGCGTGCCCACAGAGAGGGCTCTGAATGCCGCCTCTGGCACCCGTGCCATACATTCGCCACCACTGTTCCTAGATTATCTATGAAGGAAAACCTCATCTGCTTTCTTTCTCCCTTCCTTCTCCCCTTCCCCACCCAGCCTCTGTGGGACTCAGTGGAATGCTTAGGGCATCTGATCCAAGATCTTCAATCAATCAATCAATCAATCAGAATAGAGCTGGAAGGGACCTTGGAGGTCTTCTAGTCCAACCCCGTTAAAGCAGGAGACTCTATACCATTTCAGGCAAATGGCTGTCCAAGTCTCTTCTTAAAAACTTCCAGGGATGTACTAAAACCCTGGTTAGATGAATCACCATCGAGATTAAAATGAATGAAGGGAGCTACCTGGGTGTGCTGCTCATGGGGAAAAGCAGACAGAAAAGCTATAGACCAGTGGTTCTCAACCTGTGGGTCGGGACCCCATTTGGGGTCGATCGACCATTTCATGGGGGTCGCCAAGCAAGGCTGTCCGCCATTTTTTTTGTCCGCCATTTTTTTCCCCTTTTCCGGCGGGTGCTTTACCTCCCTTGGGCTGGGCCAGCTGGTGGTCGGCCTGCTTCGTCTCTGCTGCTTGCCAGCTACGCCTCGGCCGGCGCAGGGGGCGGAACCACGCATGTGCGGTGCTCCCGGGCAGGGAAAGTCCTCGACTTACGACCGGTTGGGTAGTCCTCGACCTACGACCAGTTTAGTCCTCGACTTACAACCGGTTTAGTCCTCGACTTACGACCGGTTGGGGTCGCGGCATTAAAAAGGTTGAGAACCACTGCTATAGACGTACTTTCTTGGACTGGAGTAATGGGGTGTTGTTCACAAATGTTTTCTGAAGCACACGTTGATATCTTTGAAGCACATTTAAATACCTGTTTTGACAGAGTCACCAAAGATGAGACAAAGACCCCCTCCGCGTCGAGATCTCTCAATAGTAAGTGTTGCTTCCTGATGCATTTAAGCAGTCTGACTACAACTTATCAGATGAAATGAAAGATGTTGGGACGATAAAAGAGATACAGGTCTTGCTACCTCTTTTATGTCAGCATAAATCGCCATGTCCAAAGCATTGTTATAGATATGTCAATTAAGGAGGAAATTGGCACATCTAACTTGCTTTTTCCTTTGAACATATAAGGAGTAAATAAGGTTCAACATGGCATGAGCTTTGTTCCCAAGGCAATTAACTGAATGGGATGCAATCACAGTTTTTACTTGTGTGGCTTGGATAGCTGTCATAGCAAGAAGTCTGTTTCTGGAATTTGTACCTGCAATCCAACTGATTTTTCCAATATTGAATAACTTTGCCGTATACAATTAATGCAGGTTTAAACTCTAAAACCACAGACCCCACTTTTATTTCTACTTAGCTTTGCTTCTGAGCACCACCAAAAAAGCTGATTTTCTATAAACGCACGACTTTGATTTCAGAGTTGGAACTGACCGCAGAAACATTTCATCTCTTGTTCTGCAGGGGCCGTGCTGAAAAATGTGTTAGGGGCTTGTCATCTCCTTGGGCTCGCTTGCTTTGTGACCCTGCAGATCCTGCAGATGGAGGCTGGAATGCCTCATGTGTAAAGAATTGCTTTTTGTATAAGGAAGATGACTAATGCATATTTTTAATATTCTTGTAATAGAAACGGTGTGTCAATCTGCCAAAGCCTCCAGTGCCCCCCCAGGTGGAGGAAGAGTATTACACCATTGCTGATTTCCAGACCACCATCCCTGATGGGATCAGCTTCCAGGCAGGACTGAAAGTAGAGGTGAGACTAAGTCTTGTCAGGCCCATCTCCATAATCCTTGGCTTTTTCCACAGAGCTCCCTTTAAAACTCACTTTAGAAGAAAAGCCTTTTGCAACGGAATACAGGTAATCCTCCAGTTATGACAGTTCACTTAGTGATCGTTCAAAGTTACATCACTCCCCCCCAGTACTTATAACACAGTCCCAAGGTTACAAATGTTGCATCACCACGGCAGTCATTCGCTCTTAGGAATGACCGCAAAGGCACTGCAATATTCCCCCTGCCTATTCCCCCTCCTCCCCCTTCCAGATTTCCACAGGCACTGGGCCTTGCCACAGATCTAGCAATAGCCATAGCACTTAGACTTATATACCGCTTCACAGTGCTTTACAGCCCTCTCTCTAAGCGGTTTACAGAGTCAGCCTATGGCCCCCAACAATCTGGCTCCTCATTTTACCGATCTTGGAAGGATGGAAGGCTGCGAGCTGTCTCCTCTCCAGCCTCTTTGCTGCAGTTTCTTTGCCTGCTTGGGTGCTTCAGGCCTTCCGTGCATTTGCAGAGAATTCGCCACTAATCTCACATGATCTCGCGTTACTTCAGGCCTCCATTCTCTGCAGATGGAGACCTGAACTAGATCTGCGCCAAAAGGCTTTGCAAACAGATGGGAGACTTCAGTGTTTCAGGCCTTCCATCTATTTGCCGTTTCCTTGCCTGCATGGGTGAGAGAACCTGCGTCCCTGCAGGCTCCGGTCATCTTTGCAAAAAGCTTTTGCCGCCTAGAACGGAGGCCAGGGCGCCATGCATGCACCTCCCCCCTCCCGGCCTCCATTCTTTGCACCAAAAGCTTTTTGCAAAGACAACTGGAGCCTGCATGGACGTAATATCTCACCCCTGCAGGCTTCGGCAAGCCTTTGCTCAAGGCTTTTGCGGCAAGAACGGAGGCCGGGAGCAGCATGCACGTCCCTCCTGGTCTCCGTTCTTCATGTCAAAAGCTTTTTGCAAAGACAACTGGACCCTGCATGGACGTAATATCTCACCCCTGCAGGCTTCGGCAAGCCTTTGCTCAAGGCTTTTGCGGCAAGAACGGAGGCCGGGAGCAGCATGCACGTCCCTCCTGGTCTCCGTTCTTCATGTCAAAAGCTTTTTGCAAAGACGACCAGAGTCTGCAGGGACTCAGGCAAAGAAACCGCGGCAGAGAGGCTGGAGAGGACATAGCTCACTTGATCATTGAGATCTTCAAAAGTTAAGTGAGACTCCACAGACCCAGTGCCTGTGGAGACCCGGTGGGGGCAGGATGGGGGGGAAGCATGAAATATCTCAGTGGCTGGGGGGAGGCCTTCCGGTGGTCGGAAGCAGTAGGCCCCTCCAGGTTCTTCCCCACCCTGAGATGCCTCATTCGATTAGCAAATGCATTGGGTAAAGCATTCCCATTAACGAATTCCTCGGGTTACAAATGTGATTGACAGGCTCTGTTACATTCGTAAGTCAAGCACTACCTGTAGTGTTGTCAGCTTCTAATAAGCTATGTATTTTTATTTTAATCATAGTTTTCTAATGAAGTTTTTCTTTGTTGCAACTGTTTCCATCTCATCTACTTGAGTCAGAAATATATTGCAGGAAACAAGATGCTGCTTCCCTTCATTTAAATTTGATAAGAACAGAAGCTGTTTGAACAAATGAAACTGGGAAAGGTTTACCTACAGAATGTAGTTCTAAGACTCTACTTAGACTCGTGCCCTTATGTGACTTTATAAATAAATACAAGAGGGCTATCCTCCTTGACCTCAACCAGTAGCTCTGGGGAAAGATGCATTACAAGAAAGGCAAATTTTCTGTGCTTCCATTACACATATTTTTAACTTGAGAAAGTGGAGATCTTATCATTATCTGCCATCCACACACTCTTAAATTATAGGACAATGTCCTCCCTTTAAAATAGTCCTGGTTTTAAAATTCAGAAATGTATTGCCTCTTCTCTGGTATCCAGGCAATGCACATTTACAGATGGCTCAATACTGACCTCTAGTGACTATTTATTTTCTCGTCATATCAAAGATTCAGGCAGAAGTCAGCTGCCACCACTTCTTTGGATTCCCTGCCCATGCTTAGATACGTAATCATTCAGGAAAACCGCTCATTTCACGATCAGTAGCATAAGTCATCTGGAAATGCTTGGTTCTCCCTTGGGCTTGCATCATTAGAACTCTGGTCATGCCCTGTATTGTACAAAAGCTGGATGTGCTCCTCTGAACCTTAAGGTGTCCAGATGGACTCAGTAGCAACCAGTCTATCAAGCAGAATGTAAAGGTGCGCACATAAGAAATATGCAAATTTTGTCAACTACTTAATTTAAATTTTAGATGATGACAAATGCTAAGAATCATGTCTTTATTAAATAATTATTATATATGCTGCAGAGAGTAAAATGACACCAAATTGAGAATCTGATCTTTTATTATCCTGGGTCAGTGCTGTAGAGTTAGAATCAATGAAATGGAAAGCACTCACTGTTTAGGACAGTGGTGGCGAACCTATGGCACGGGTGCCAGAGGCGGCACTCAGAGCCTTCTCGGTGGGCACACGCACTGTCGCCCCAGTCCTAGGCCTTCAGCTGGGTTTTATAAAACCTTTTCGCTTTAGGCCTCCGCCGCCATGTGCAAAAAAAAAAAAAAAAGTTCAATCAGTCAATTTCAACTTCTTGCGGGGAAAAAAAATCTTGCAAAGTTGGAATTGATTGATTGAACTTTTTAGTCCCACCCAGTCTGCCATTACCACTGCAGCCACGCCAACCCAATGGGCCACACCCACCCAATTGGCAACACCCAGCCAATGGGCCACCCACCTGGCACTCGATGATGCATAAGTGGGTTTTGGGTTGCAGTTTGGGCACTCGGTCTCTAAAAGGTTTAGGATGTGATTTTTGCGTGTTTGTTTTTGTTCAGTGATTTTCACTGGTTTAGGATGTGATTTTTGCTTGTTTGTTTTTGTTCAGTCCCTGAGTTGTGTCGCCACCCCATGGACCGTAGCACTCCAGACCCCTATCCTCCATTGTCTCCCTGAGTCTGCCCAAACTCATGCCCATTGCTTCAATGACTACGTAACCATCTCATCTTCTGCCACCCCTTTCTCCTTTTGTCTTCAATTTTTCCCAACGGTCTTTCCCAGTGAGTCCTCTTTTCTGATTTGAGGGGCAAAGTGTTTGAACTTTAGTTTCAGTATCTATCCTTCCAAAGAACAATGTTGATTTCCTTTAGGATTGATTGATTTGGTCACACTACGTATTCATTTTCAAACTACAGATTTATCACCGTAAACCACCTTGACAACAGATTATGGTGATGAATCTGTAGGCTGAAAATAGATGGCTGCTTGTTTGTTATATGGAACATGAGGTGGGAAGAGGACCGGTTAAACTCTTAATGCTAAACTTAAATCTCGCAAATTTTAGATAATGCAGTTGTTGTAAAGTTCTAAAGAATGGTGGCTTTATTTCCTTTTCCAGGTAATTGAGAAGAACCTAAGTGGTTGGTGGTATATTCAAATTGAAGAGAAGGAAGGCTGGGCGCCGGCTACTTTCATTGACAAATACAAGAAAACTAGCAATGCGAGTAGACCTAATTTCTTGGCACCGTTACCAAACGAAATAGCACAGCTCCGGCTTGGTGACAGCACAGCAGAGAACAGCTCTAATGGAGACCCTGCTGGGCCATCTCGACCTCTGCCTGAAGCACCCCCTAATGGTGTTGAATATGGAATCAAATGGAAAGGAAAGGAGACATCCCAGGATGCTTTGCCTGAGAACAGTGATGCCTCTTTGTGCGTCGGGTATGAGGAAATAGGCGATCGGGATATGGAAGAGAAACCCAGTCTTCCTCCAAGGAAGGAATCCATAATTAAGTCAGAAGAGGAGTTAATGGAGAGGCAAAGGTTGGAGCAGCGGCCACCTCCAAAGCCTCCTGGCATGATTTTACCTGGAATTCCTCCAAAGCAGGCCGTCCCTCCGAGGGACAACAAGAAGCCAGAGCTTAAAACAGAGAAGGGCAAATTGTTCCAGTTGAAAAATGAAATGGGCCTTGAGTGTGGTCATAAGGTTTCTCCAAAAGAAATAAAGAAGCCCAATCTCCGGCCCATAGTCAAGCCAATGAAACCAAAGATGGAGCCCCCGGAGGATAAGCCTGAGGCAGCTACCCCGAACCTTTTTCTGAAATCAAAACCTCAGATCAAACCGAAGCCAGCACCTGCCCCTAGGACAGACCCTCCTCAGTCAGAGAATAAATTAGATCTTTGCAACCTGAGGAGCAAACTCAAGCCTGCAAAGGCTCAAGAGAGGCTGTCAGAGCAGGACCCCGTGGTTAATGAGAGTGCCTTCAGTAACAGTGGACTTCCAGCAGAACCTTCTGTCAAATCTCAGGAAAAGCCAAACGTGGAGATTAGACCTCCCTCTAGACCTGACAGCCAAATCTTTAAGGAGGCTCCTTTCCCCAAAGTTCCTGTGGGTTCATCAAAGCCAGGTGAAAATGAACCCAAGAGCAGCTTTCCGGTACCCAGGGAACCCCCTCAACGTCCAGTAGTACCTCCTAGAAGGCCTCCACCTCCTAAGAAATCTAGTGTGCCAGCACCCTCGGCTTCATTTGCCCCCCCTGCAGAACATAAAGCCGCCCAGAAGGAAGTGCCTGACGTTCGAGCTGTCCCAGTGTCCAGTAGGCCAATATTGGTTCCACCAAAAGCCAAAGCCTTCCTACCGTGTCCTGGCCAAGAGGAAACCAAAACCAAAAGCAGCTCAGGCCAAAAGTCATTGCCCAAGTCTGTGGAGAAGGAAAGAGCATCCGTTCCAATTGCCAACCTGGATGTCCCCAAAGAAGCCCTCTACGTGGCTGTGGCAGATTTTGAAGGAGATGAAGAAACTAGCAGTTTTAAAGAAGGGACTGTATTTGAAGTCCGTGAGAAGAATAGCAGTGGCTGGTGGTTTTGCAAAGTCCTCGCAGCAGGGCCGTGTTGGGAAGGCTGGATTCCTTCCAATTATCTCCGAAAAAAGCCATAGTCCTGTTGTTGCTTTTGCATTACAACAGCTCAACAATCCCTGTTTTAGTATTACGGTATTTAATTAGCGTATTTATAGTTCTTCGTAAGGCCCAACTCTATTCGAAACAACAAAAAGCAAAGTATCTGGGATACGAAACATTCCAATTTGGGTATGTCTCCGAAATGAATGGCAAGAGGAAACATGCCATTATGTAGTATTATACCTAGGCTACTCTTCCTTCTGTAGGTAAGTCGTTTCTTGAACAATGTTCACAGAAAAAAGGAAAAAGGGAAGAAGAGCCACTTTTCTTTTTCAGTGTCACGTGCCATTTAACGTCACTAAATATAATCATGGGCTAAGAAGCTTCATGGCAAGGAGAATCTATAGGTAATACGATTCCACAATAGGTACTTAGGTGCAAAGAGCCATCCCAGTTGTTATTGTTCATTATTTTAGTCTTCTGTCTCTGTATTTTCCTCTGATATGAACAATGCATCTGCCGTAGCTCCCTTTTATATGACAGCGAGTGTTTTTATGTAAGCACCATGTTTTTGAAGACTTGCTAATGAAGTTCAGTGTACTCTCTCTGCGAGGCAGATCTCTGTCTCACTTGGATTTTTCAGTATCTTAATCGCGTTTCAGTAAATGTCGGGGGCATGACATACAGGTTATCCATGTCCATATGGTTGGTGCTGCATCTTTGAGACTTGCACTATCAAACCTTTATCTACATCTGCCACGAAGTCTTCTGACCCGTCTCACTTTTGTTCCATCTTTTCTAAATATAGAAGGTAACAGATTGGGAGCCTTCCAGGCTCAGACTCAGTTTTTCTAGTCTTTTAACGAAGTTGAACTAAAGGAAATTTACGAAGGATTTACCTCAGCCCTGTTATCTCTTCCCCATACATTTTGCTGTGAGAGCTTTTTCAGAAAGCTAAATTGGCAATGTCTTTTGAAACATGCAGCCAGCCTAAAAGAACGGCACACTCCTAAGAGCTATGTGGATTGTTTGAATTATCTTAGGCAAAAGCCTGTTTAAATTCTGGTCAACTAGTGACAGATTATGGCATTTTTGGTGATGTGAACTGGATCTAACAATGCATGATGTCAAGAGCCATTTAATAAGATGTATTTCAATTTTGGAGCTACAGCCAAGATGCAGAAGAGTCATAAATATGAAGATATCCATGTGGAACTTGTTCTTCAAAACTATGCAGGGGCCACTTTTTTCCTACTCATTATTTCTGTATACTTAAATGGACAAGCATGATGAAAATAAAGTGTGTGCTTGTCTTTTAATTTTTTTTTTAAATTTCATAGAAATAGCTGAAGTGAGAACATGCCAAAAAGTGTTAGCTTCTCATGTATAGCCATGCAGGTTTTAAAGCAATTGATGATCAAGAGAATTTAACTACATCATTTTTAGTAATTCTTACATGTTCCATTACAATGTGGTTTGAGGATGTAGGTGAGAATCTAGTATGTAGAAATTAACCATACAATTTGTGTTGAAAAGATTTTAACAGGAAAGAAAAAAAAATACTAGTTTCAAAAAGGCAATACAACATTTGTGTTACGGGAATTTGCCTAGTAAGCTCCCATGAGCTGAATCTTACTAATTTGCTGAAATTGAATCCAGTTCTAAAATTTGCCTGTAAAAAACAGTTGTTCGAGTTTAAGTGGCTGCATTTTTTTCAAAGGCAGATAAGTCTGACTTAGACAGATTCAGGATATTAATGATAGGAGTATGATTCATCTGTCCATTGACTAGACATGAGATCAACATAGGTCATTCTGAGGGAGATCCTGCTACATAAAAGTAGAAATCTTACTATTTGTTTGTCGTGATTGACTTTGCTCTAATTTTACCATCAGTCTCCTACTACTGTTAAGCAGTGGTTGAACCATTTGCTATTTTGCAACTTTTGTTCAATACCTAATTATACATTTGTTGCCTTCTTGGCACTATTCAGTACATGTGGTCTAGCAACATTACAATATTCATTTCAGAATCTTTGCCTTCATAATTAAATAATTGGTATTAAAATACATGTTTTTTGTACAATATTATTTATCCATCTCTAACCCTAGCCCTTTCCTTTGCCCTATTCCTAAAAATGAAGACATTCCTAGAGTAAAAAGGAGTAAAAAGCATTTCTGGTATTTCTTGTTGCTTCCATATTTCTTTCTTGAAAAACTTCTCAGAAAAACGGACGGAAGGATCAGGATAGTCTGGGTTAATAAAGCACTCTGATTGAAAGGAAGCCATTACATTACACATTTGTGCCTCACTTTTTATATTACTTGGGATAGAAGCAATTATGAAGACTTGACTTGCTGGGATATGAGAAGAGTTGTTGAGCTAACATTTGCCTCAACACTTTTGTTGCCTTATACCAAAAAGTATATCATTCTGAAAAGGATAACCAGATGCCATAACATGAAACCTGCTCCGTTTACTTTCCACGTTCACTGACCACATCTCTGTTGGACTAAAGGATATTCTTGTATTCCAGTTTCCTAGCCTTCTAATTGGGATGTTCTTCAATGGTCTTAGACTCATCCATGTCTTTAAAAGCCTGTTTTAATGTTTAATGTTACGTATCAATCTGTATCAATCTGTACGTTAATTGGGTGGGATTTGTGGGGAGGGGATTTTTGACAACGGTAGACGTAGCCTATGTAAAATTCATGTATACTTCCAGCATTAAAGGCTAGGTGATTGTGTTTTGTGTGTGTTTTTTTTAAGATAAAAGAAATAAAAAAAATAGGCTTGACTGGTTTCAAGCAGAACTGATACAATGCCTTTTTTTTATTATTCTTCCATGTATATTTCTTGGCAAATATTTGTTGTGTGTGTGAGTGTGTGTATAGACATTGTGTGTTACATCAACAAGCCATAATTAGATAGGATGTGATGCTATTTGTCATGCACGTGATTTGCAGAAATTCTAGAGGGTCCATGATTACATTTTCAGGGACGAAGTGGTGCTCTTCAAGTGCTTTGTTCCAAAAAAATGACAATCTGAAATGGCTGCTGTAAAGAAGCCACAGCATTCGAGCCTCCACGAAGACAATTGTGATTGGGCCCTTCTTAAAATTAACACAGAACACTGTTAACTAAAAGAGCAGTGAGGACACTTCAGATTAAGTGGGATGGGAAAGATGGGTTTTGTGAATTTGCAAATGATGGTATAGGTGGTGTTGAATTCAGTTAAACTTTCAAAGATAGGAGGAGCTGACAAACAAATTTGGAGATATAGTAGGTGGTTTGGAGAAACATGAGGCATCTGTTCTTTTTTAAAGTTCACCACTACAGAGTGAATTGCAAGCGAGAAGACTGTTTGTGACAAACCACACAAATGTCTATTGTAAAAACATGCAAAAATTTACAGTTTATGCCCATGGAAGGGTGGGTGGGGAAAATTAATCTCACAAGGCAAAAATAGGGTGTTAGAGTCATAATGCTGAAGTCTCATAACATTGAAGCGTTTCCTACATTTCGCCAGAGAATTATAGTGACAACTCCTAACTTTTGAAGAGTTATTGAGAGAAGATGAGAAAGAAGAACAAGATAATTCTGATAAAGCACAAGGACAAGTGGCTTTAGGATGCATGTGCAAAGAGCGTGGCAGTGAAAAATAAACTGAAAGGACTGGACTAGCAGACCTCCAAGTCCCTTCCAGCTCTATTCTGATTGATTTGGCAGGAACTAGGCCTCATTGTTTGGGGTGCAAGGGAGAGTCTTGCCAAACAACTCTTTAAACTCTAGGTCTAGCACGCTGTTTCTCAACTTCAGCAACTTTAAACTGTGTAGACTTCAACTCCCAGAATTCCTTAAGCAATATAAATCTCTGAGGTTGAGAAATACTGTTCCAAAATGTTCAGGGTTCTCACAAGCATTTAACCCATGTAGATGAAACGCAGGGACCACAATGGAAAACTGGAAGTATTACAGTTGCATTGTTTCTTTTCCTACCATTCTAGCTGAAACAAATTGTACTAATTATAAAACTCTGAATTAATTATATAGACTGAATGTTGCTCTTACTGAGATTAATACTTTCTCATTAATCTACTAGAGTTCCTTGAAAATATCCATTTTAAATAGTGAAAAGATATGAATGTCGTAGGCCAAGGGACAGATCATCTAACAGACTATGAACTGGTTAAAGTATAAGAACTCCTTCAAAAAATAAGTGCATTGGGGTATTAAATAGCGGGACCTCATAAGGATCTGTTTTGGCACTGATAGAGATCCTAAATCAGCGGTTCTCAACCTATGGGTCGCGACCCCATTTGTGGTCGATCGACCATTTCATGGGGTCGCCAAGCAAGGCTGTCCACCATTTTTTTCCCCTTTTCCGGCAGGTGCCTTACCTCCCTTGGGCTGGGCCAGCTGGTGGTCGGCCTGCTCCGTCTCTGCCGCTTGCCAGCTACGCCTCGGCCGGCGCAGGGGGCGGAACCACGCATGCGCGGCGCTCCCGGGCAGGGAAAGTCCTTGACTTACGACCGGTTGGGTAGTCCTCGACTTACGACCGGTTTAGTCCTCGACTTATGACCAGTTTAGTCCTTGAGTTACGACTGGTTTAGTCCTCGACTTACGACCGGTTGGGGGTCGCGGCATTAAAAAGGTTGAGAACCACTGTCCTAAATGTTTTGCACACACACCACTTGTTCTCAAGTGATGCTTTCCTTTTTCTTCTTGCAAGATGAAGAATTTTCTATTCAACAGCCTAGGGAATAGGTTGACTTTAATTTTCCTGTACGTTTATCTTTAATTATCTTAATTGTATTTTTATAGTGCTATTTATTGCTTCTAGCCTAGGAAATTTTCTGGAGAGGTGGGTTTTAAATCCCTGTATACAAAGGAATTAAATATATATTTTTGCACAAGACATGCTTAAGATACAGAGTTAAGAGTTAAGCAGAAGTTTGCTGCTAGCTTAAATGGTGCTCAGCGGAATTAGTCCATTCATATGTGGAATATAACCTAGGTCACAGGGGTAGTCAACCTTGGCTCTTTTATGATTCGTGGACTTCAACTCCCAGAATTCCTGAGCCAGCTTAGCTGGCTCAGGAATTCTGGGAGTTGAAGTCCACAAGTCATAAAAGAGCCAAGGTTGACTACCCCTGACCTAGGAGGTTGGGTTTTCATTAACCCTCATGCCGATACAATTCCAAATCATAGCTGAGTATAAACCTTATGTAATAACACTAGACAACCTGTGATCTCTTGGGTCATCATTTCCTTACCTCAACAGAATGACCAAAGGCAAAAAAGCAGTGGGAGCTTTAACTTCCACCTTGACCAGAATGACTGTCCTCCAGCAGCCAATGGTGCAACAGGCCTGCCGGGCTTCTGAAGGGTTAGAACAGGACCTGTCTACTGAACCAGGCAGGAAAAAATGAATGCATTAGAGTAGGTGGTACCTGGCTCGACAATAGTAACTGTGAGACAAATCTAGGTTTTCTAGTAAACTACCACTTAAGTATGAGTCAGCAGGGTTCTGTAGCTGCCAAAAAAGCCAATGCAATCGTAGGCTGCATCAACAGAAGGATACCATCAAGATAACCAGAAGTGACAATGCTGCTTTATACTGCACTAGTGAGGCTGGACTTGGAATAATGGGTACAGTTCTGGTAACCATGTTATAAAAAAGATGCTGGAACCCTAGAAAGTGTGCAGAGAACAGCAACAAAGATGAGGGGTCTGAAAGCTAAATCATATAAACAGTTGAGAGCGCTAGGTTTATCTAGCCTATCAAAAAGAAGGATTAGGAGGGATATGATAACTGTCTTCCAGTAGTTGAGGGGCTGTCACAGAGAAGAGGGAATTGACTTACTCTTGAAGGCATCAGAGGGCAGGACAAGAAGTAATGGATGGAAGCTTGTTAAAGATTCAATCTAGATGTAAGTAGAACATTTCTGAGAGAACAATCAATGGAATAGCTTACTTTCCAGAGTTATGGGTACTCTATCACTGGAAGTCTTCAAAAATAGACTGGACAACCATTTGATTAGGATGCTGTAAGGTTTCCTGTCTTGAGCAAGGGGTTGAACTAGAAGTCACTACAAATTTGTCAAATTTTAATCCCATGGATTTTGAATGCATTCTGTAAGTTGGTTCATTTGAGGAACCTTGGCTGAAAAAATGTTGCCCTGTGATGCTCTATTTCACCAAATTCAAGGTTATAAGACACAAGGGTTTTAATAGACTATAGATGGCATTGATCAGACACTGAAGAAGGCACTATTAGTAGATTTCAGAAGAGCCCAGAAACTGACAAAAAAAGTCTTTATGAAAATAATCAAGTTAGGCCTGAATGTAATTGTATAACTGCTTGTTAACAGAGGAAGGCAAAAAGTTAACTGATTGGGGAATGGAACGGGAACATTTTTGTACTTTTGTGGCAAATCCCATTTTGTATCTTTAGTAACTACAAAAAAGTACAAGAGTAGGCATACAATATGCTTCTGTGGATTTCTCAGAACTATTATTTATTTCTTAAATTCACCCTAGACTTCTCAGTGACAATCTATGAGCATTCTAAAGATGGCTGACAGTGGCTGGCCTTTGTTGGCAACCTGAAGCTGCTCTGCGTGGCTATTTGGTGTGATGCAGCAGAAAAGAAATGAACTCTCTTAGTTTAATAACTACGTTTTTCTCTCTGGGTGTGAATAAATATATCAGTCAGGTCTGTGTTATTGGCATTCTATCTCTTGTTTCTGTAAATACAGCAAAGAAGCTAAATCAGCCACTTCTAGCAGCAAGCATGCTCCCACAGCAAGGAAGACAGCTGTAGGAAAGCATTTAAATGAAATAGTCCACTGAATGCTTTTCTGGGAGTGGTACTTGTATTGCCATTCCCATTTTGAAATTGTCCTGTATATAGCCAAAGAATGATCATTAAGCATATTTGCCTAATGGTTTAGGACTAGTCACTAGAATAATGTGACAGTGAAAGAGAAGAGGGGCCCTTACGTATGGGAAATA
>NW_015387728.1:103735-141552 GCF_001527695.2 Protobothrops mucrosquamatus | reverse complement strand
TGAAGGAAGAAAAATGTAAACAAGAAATAATGGGGCAATAAGGATAAATACTTTAAAAAAGAATAAGGGGGAAAATGTAAAAAATAGAAGAATACTGGCACGAAGTTGATGTTAAAATATATATTGTGTATATATGTGTATTATGTTTTGTTTTGTTTTGTTTGTCGGTTTAAATAATAAAAAATAAATAAATAAAAAAATAAAAAAAAATAAAAAAAGATAACTACAAGTGACAATGCTGCTTTATACTGCACTAGTGAGGCTGGACTTGGAATAATGGGTACAGTTCTGGTAACCATGTTATAAAAAAGATGCTGGAACCCTAGAAAGTGTGCAGAGAACAGCAATAAAGATGAGGGGTCTGAAAGCTAAATCATATGAACAGTTGAGAGAGCTAGGTATATCTAGCCTATCAAAAAGAAGGATTAGGAGGGATATGATAACTGTCTTCCAGTAGTTGAGGGGCTGTCACAGAGAAGAGGGGATTGACTTACTCTTGAAGGCATCAGAGGGCAGGACAAGAAGTAATGGATGGAAGCTTGTTAAAGATTCAATCTAGATGTAAGTAGAACATTTCTGAGAGAACAATCAGTGGAATAGCTTACTTCCCAGAGTTATGGGTACTCTATCACTGGAAGTCTTCAAAAATAGACTGGACAACCATTTGATTAGGATGCTGTAAGGTTTGAGCAAGGGGTTGAACTAGAAGTCACTACAAATTTGTCAAATTTTAATCCCATGGATTTTGGATGCATTCTGTAAGTTGGTTCATTTGAGGAACCTTGGCTGAAAAAATGTTGCCCTGTGATGCTCTATTTCACCAAATTCAAGGTTATAGACACAAGGGTTTTAATAGACTATAGATGGCATTGATCAGACACTGAAGAAGGCACTATTAGTAGATTTCAGAAAAGCCCAGAAACTGACAAAAAAGTCTTTATGAAAATAATCAAGTTAGGCCTGAATATAATTGTATAACTGCTTGTTAACAGAGGAAGGCAAAAAGTTAACTGATTGGGGAATGGAACGGGAACATTTTTGTACTTTTGTGGCAAATCCTATTTTGTATCTTTAGTAACTACAAAAAAGTACAAGAGTAGGCATACAATACGCTTCTGTGGATTTCTCAGAACTATTATTTATTTCTTAAATTCACCCTAGACTTCTCAGTGACAATCTGTGAGCATTCTAAAGATGGCTGACAGTGGCTGGCCTTTGTTGGCAACCTGAAGCTGCTCTGCGTAGCTATTTGGTGTGATGCAGCAGAAAAGAAATGAACTCTCTTAGTTTAATAACTACGTTTTTCTCTCTGGGTGTGAATAAATATATCAGTCAGGTCTGTGTTATTGGCATTCTATCTCTTGTTTCTGTAAATACAGCAAAGAAGCTAAATCAGCCACTTCTAGCAGCAAGCATGCTCCCACAGCGAGGAAGAGAGCTGTAGGAAAGCATTTAAATGAAATAGTCCACTGAATGCTTTTCTGGGAGTGGTACTTGTATTGCCATTCCCATTTTGAAATTGTCCTGTATATAGCCAAAGAATGATCATTAAGCATATTTGCCTAATGGTTTAGGACTAGTCACTAGAATAATGTGACAGTGAAAGAGAAGAGGGGCCCTTACGTATGGGAAATAGGGCTGAGGAATTCTGGGAGTTGAAGTCCACAAGTCTTAAAGTTGCCAAGGTTGGAGACTCCTGGATTAGAGGACCTTCCATTGCTTTTATCAACTTGGATCTTCCTGAAGCAGTCCTGCTTCAACTGACCACTATGTGGTGCTGTTGCAAGATTGTGTGCTCCCTACAGTATTTTTCAGGCTAACTCTTCCATCTCTTGAGTAAATCCTAGATAAGCAGTGCGGAGACTTTGCTTGGCTAGGAGCTGTGTGGGTACTTGTAATGGCTATATCTAGAAACCCAGACTTTAAACAATGAAGTGTCTCTGTATTCAGGAGGTCAAAGGCATGAAATTGCTGATTGTATCAAGGCAGCTAGAGAGGAAGGTAACCATTATGGGATTTTTTTTCCCCTCCCTGAATTATGGATACTTGGTTGAAATATTACCTTTTGCTTTTCTTTTTTCCCCAGTTATATTGAAAGGTAATGTGATATGCTAATTTGACAAGGGTAATAACGATAGTTTTCTATTCCAATTTTTTTCATGCATTGTACAATGAAATCAAATAAAAATTAAAGAAGAAACTGAGAACTCAACATAGTAAAGAAGGATTTTAAGCTCTCATGGTCCTTCCAGGTTGATACTGCTAGTGGGTGGATTCCATCTCATTGAACAGAAGTAATTTTCAGAAACTAATAGTAAAAGTCCTTTCACAGTAGAGCTAATTCTCTAGAGCAGCAGCCCCCAACCTTTTGGGCACCGGGGATCAGTTCTGTGGAGAAAGGCTTTTCCGCAGACCAGAGGGGACGTGGTTTTGCGTGCTGCCTGCATCCCATGGATGGGGTTTCACTTTTTTGTGTGGACTGATTGCTGACATGCCATAGATTGGTGGTGCTCCACAGAGTGGGGGTTGGGCACTCTTGCTCTAGAGAAGTGGTGGGTTCCCCTTCACTAGTTGCTACAATATGCTTTAGTTTGGATCTCTGCATTAAGCAGGGACTTGAACTTTATATATGCCTATTCATTATCATAATTTTATTGCCATTTACCCTCACTCTAATATGATGGTCATTTCAACATGAGAATGCTGATGTGCTCTGTTCGCAGGCCCAAACTTTGTGTAGCATCTTTATTGGCACATGGTGGTGCAGTGGTTAGAATGCAGTACTGTAGGCTATTTCTCAAGGTTGACTCAGCCTTCCATCCTTCCAAGGTTGGTAAAATGAGGACCCAGATTGTTGGGGGCAATATGCTGACTGTGTAAACCACTTAGAAAGGGCTGTAAAGCACTGTGAGGCGGTAAGTCTAAGTGCTATTGCTATTGCAGCATTTACATCTATGCAGTTGACCTTTTATACAGTTTTATTAGCTTCTCTTCAAAATATACTAGAGCTGAGGGAATCATCTGAATGCGTGTTTGTGCCCAGGTATGGATATAAGTAGGAGAAATCTTTTTGATCAGAAAAATTAAAGAATGGCAGCTGAAGCAGGTATTCCCCAGACTGATTTTTTAAAAGATTTTTTTTAGCTCTTTCTAAAAGTAGATGAATTGCATTAGTAGCATGACATTGGTAAAGGGTGCTTAATACTATGGGTGCCTGGGTAATAAACACGGGCTTTCATTTTAGTATATGAAACTACGCTAGTTGCATTTCTTCTGCTACCATCTCTTCATATTTGATAAAAGCCTGAGTGTCAGATTGCAGTTCCTATTTTTGGGCTGCGAGTATCCTTCTACACCGTAACCAAGCAAAAATGAAACATGATGCTGGGGCATGTAATTTATTCTGTTTTATAATAGCTTAGTCACAATAATATTGTTCTAAGTATTTTGCCTTCAAAAATTGCAGTCGGTGGTTATGATGGTTTGAGAAGAGGCAGACACAAGAGATTCTGCCTGGCTACTGAAACAAATATGAGTTCAGTAAAAGAGCCTTGGGAATTGTCTCTGCTGTCCATAATAAAGAGGAAGGCAAAGAGTCGCAAGGAGGTTGCACAACACTGCCAACAATCAACCCACGATATCAGCTTTTAAGCTGCTTCTTCCTAGCATTTTTCTGTTAAGTCCGGTTTTTTTTCTGATCAGCTCAGAGCTGATCCATTGGTTGTGACAGGAATTGACCGACCAGCTCAAGCCTGACATTGTGGGCTGAGTGACCAGCCCAAAGTCATCCAGCTGGCTTTCATGATGAAAGCAGAACTAGAACTCATTGTCTTCCAGTTTGTAGTCTGGAGTCTTAACCACTAGATCAAACTGGCTCTGTTACCAGCTGTCAAGCTATCTGTAGTAATAATCTAACTTTAAAGGAAGTCTGGGACTTTGGGAGGCAAACACGCAGAAGCAAAAGATTATGACTCCTACAAAATTAAGCTGAGCTTGACATCTAATCACATATTCTTAAAGAATGATAGAACCTGCTCAAGGAAAACAGCTGTATTTTTGTTTGCCAGCCACTTCTCATTTGTTATACAGGTAGCCCTTGACTTACAACCCTTCAGTGACTGCTCAAACTTACAACAGCACTGAAAAAAGTGATTTATGATCATTTTTCACATTTACAACTGTTGCAGCATCCCCATGGTCATGTGATCGAAATTCAGATGCTTGGCAACTGAGTTGTACTTATGACAGTTGCAGTGCCCCAGGGTCATGTGATCCCCTTTTGTGATCTGACAAGCAAAGTCAATGGAGAAGCCAGATTCATTTAACAACCGTGTTACTAGCGTAACAACGGCAGTGATTCACTCAACAGCTGTGGCAAGAAAAGTTGTAAAATGGAGTAAAATTCACTTAATATCGGTCTCGCTTTGCAACGGAATAGTTGGGCTCAATTGTGGTCATAAGTTGAGGACTACCTGTAGTTAAATGAACAAAAGGAGTGAAGCTTTGAAGATGAAATGGCATCACTGCATACGAAATATGTTTTCAAAATGAGTATACTTATGGCTCACAGTACAGGTAGTCCTCAACCCACAACCTCAATTGAGCCCAACATTTATGTTGTTAAGTGAGACATTTGTTAAATGAGTTTTGCCCCATTTTACTTTTCTTGCCACATTTGTTAAGTGAATCACTGCAGTTCTTAAATTAGTAACAGAGTTGTTAAGTGAAACTGGTTTCTCCATTGACTTTGCCTGCCAGAGAGTTGCAAAAGGTGATCACATGACCCCGGGCACACTGGAACCATCATAAATATGAACCAGTCATCAAGCATCTGAATGTAAATCACGTGACCCCGGGGATGCTGCAATGGTCATAACTGTGAAAAATGGTCGTAAGTCACTTTTTTCAGTGCTGTTGTAACCTCAAATGATCACTAAAGCGAACTGTTCTACAGTAAGTCAAGGACTACTTGTATAATGGAAAAAAAATCAGCGTAAATAGTTTTTAAAAAATAAAAAAGGAACAGGGAGTATGCCCAGTTCCTCAAGAGGATACAGGTTAGGCTAGCTGTACAAGCGCCTACATGCTCCTATCATATTCCAGTAGATTATTCCAATCAAGAAGATTGCTCTTACTGACCCAAGTGTGTGAAAAGTTGTGTCTGCTCATGTGTGTGTAACAGCATTTTAATCACCAACAAAGGACAGCTACAACCAGGGCTTTTTTGTTTGTTATAGAACGCCCAGAACGAAGTCCCGGCACCTTTTTTGGATGGAACCTTGTAGGGTAGGCAAGGCGGGTTATATAACATGTGTGAGTTCCAGCATCTTTTTTTTTTTTTTTTTAAATAAAAAAGCACTGGCTACAACCATAGTTCACTTGAATGCTATGATCAAATGCAGAGCAAAGTAACCATTCAACTCTCTCTGTTGATGTAAGATGCTGAATATTTTAATCACAATCCTTGGCATAAAATAAGATCAAATGGTTTTACAGTATCCTTATTTGCAGGAAGCTCCCTCTTCCATGCCCAAGTGTGGAAGGTTGTATGTATGAATTCTTTCAAGGCAGAGATCCTAAGTGCAGGTTAAACAAAAAAACAAAAAACTTCTAAACTTTCCCAGCAGCTTTCATATTTTGGATGGATATGTGGGAGTCTGATATCAGTCACAAGGGATTGCATATACATTTTCTAAATGTAAAGGTGTATCGAATTGTATGGCCAAGGTCTGGAAAATACAACGGGTGCAGTGGAATCATTGCGATGGCCAGACAAAACTCTTGCGTCACTATGTTCCCTAAGCCTCCTCCCTAAGCCTCAAAGTAAACTTAAGGGAAAGATAGCTTGACTGAAGAGGGATGGCAATTTTTCCATTACCACCCTCGTTGCTCAATTCTGCTCTTCACTTTACCACCACTGATAATGATAGTAGCAATACATTTAGAGACTATGCCAAATCTCTGTTCAGTGAAGCTAGAGGGCCCAGCAAAAACCTGAAACAGCTTTCAGTGTCTTGTCAAACTGCCGGCCTGCGGGCTGGACGTGTCATCCAGAAGCTGCGTCCATCCCATTGCTGGCAATGGCAAAACCGTCCCGATACGTTGCGCGACGTCACGTGATGTTGCGAGTTTGACATAGAGTCACACACTGACCCTCCTCCTATTTCTGGGCTGGAGAGTTAATATTTACAAGCCAACATCTTGTTTCATAAACAGGTAAAATTTTATATTCATGTAAAACAGACCAAAATAATAAAAAATATATACACACAGGCACTACAGATCACAATACTAGAGAATATTAACATACAGAGAAGTGCAAACTTCCCTCCCCAATTAATTGGCTTTTTAAAAGTTTATTACAGAGATTAATCTGGCTTATTTGAAAATGTGAAATACAGCTCACATCATGTACTACAGATATATCAAGAAATTCTAAAAATCTGGAAACTTTTTTTAAAAGCTTTTTATACAAAGGGGAAGGAGAGTGCCAGCAAAAATTCAATGAAAACATACATTTGTCACTCCAATATCAAAAAGCATAATTATTGGTGAACACAGGAAAGTCTATAAAACTACCAGCCATTTGTGTTAAGATCTTTTTTTTTCCCCTCTCCGTTTTAAAGTAGCATTAAAAAGGATAAAAAGTGCACACACACCCTTATAAGGCACGAACAGATTTTTCAGAACAAATTAAAAAAAAGGAACAAGCAGTAGCGAAAACTAATTGCTAAGTAGCCTGCCTCCACTTCCTAAATGTTATCTGTCAGCATGTGAGACTTCCTTCTGAAACTTCAGTTAAACAGAACTGTGTTTCCGTTTAAGCTTATGGACCTGCCTCCGAGCCTCTGTCAGATGCTGCTTCATTTGGTAAATCTCTTTTAAGATAAAGAAGACCCTTTTTTGCCTTGGCACCAAGCATTTTGCTTTTTGCAGTTATTGTAGGCATAAACTGCCAAGCCAGGAGGAAAATATGCTGACTTAGCTAAATCAGTTCCAGTGCAAAGGTTTAGGGCAAATGCTCAGGTAGATTTTATATTAAATGGCTGATGATTAAATAGACTCAAGTGACAGTTCTGAAAGAGATACTAGGAGGCTACGTGTTGCTGAGAACATCAGTGTTGGAGGTTGTAAATAGCACCCAAGTGGGGAAAACATCCTTGGATTTATCATACCTGTCACAATGTAGAGTTTTGTACTATTAATACACTCCAGCCCCTTGACCAGGCCTGATTTCTGAGACTACCCCATAAGAGCAGTAAGAACAAAGGAAGTCTGTAATACTCACTATTCATCACAATTCTATTGCCTGGAGACGTACTAGAACTACACAACAGCACTGTAATACTAAAAAAAAATATCTATCTGTAGTAACAATTAGGGATCTGCAAAAAATTTTGAATAATCTCATACTGACCTTGTCCGAATTACATCACCTACCAAGTTCTCTAGGTGTGGAACTGAGCATTCCAAATATTTTGGAAGTTTTGTGCTCAAAACACTTTCACAATCTTCATATCAGCCAATTCATATTCAAAATAGGGTGTTTTGAATTTCAAATGTTTTGCACATCCCCAGGAGCAATCTTTAGTAGTTGTGATCACATTAATCTAGAAACTCTCCGAGAAAGAAATCTCTGATCAACAGTAGTGAAAAGTAGCAGAAAGGAAAATAATGCTGCTGATTGAGCCAGAAAATTTTCTATACAAGTAAAAAGTTACAGTTCACAAAACCACTTCTAGCAAACAATTATCTTAACTTGTGAAATTACTCTTGACCAAGCATTTAAACTCACAACGAGATAAAGATGATAGAGATGAGTTTCTTCCTCTCCAAGTCATAATGCAATTTCTATGGCAGGACTGAGCAAACTACAATCCACGTGTAATCCCTGTTTTTCACTCCAGGATCATACTGTTCAAAAATGGGCAGTGTAACCTGGAATTACACTGGCATTGTTTTTTATTTAAACCAATCTACCAACAGCAAAAGGGCTAAAATGTTCATGCTAAAGCTTTATCCAAAAGTTTGAATCTCGCAATTTCAGGGTTATTACTATATAATTATCGCTCTCTATGGCCTTCAACAATCAGAATAATATTATTCCTTAGAAAGTTTTCCATCATAATGCAGTCTCATCTTAAACAGTGAAACAATCTCAGTTATCCAGCTTTATCATGCACATATGTGACATCTATGGCTAGAAAACCTGAAATTAAAGTCAGCTAAGATCAAGTAGTTGTTAAGAATCCAGAACCTACTGAAAACAGCCTGTGCATACAAGTGTAATTGTATTATTTCATCAAAAACGTTCTAATGTTCTCAGCCATTCTTTCCCCAATAACTGATTGCACTGCAATGCTAACTTCATTACTCAAGTTTACATGGTAGATAGAATTCAAAATGCATAGCAACATTTACTGGAAGCCATCATGTACCACACTGACTATCTGGGGAAAAATTCAATCAGAGCTTAGATGGGTCCTAACAATGCCATGAGAAGAAATGTGCGCATATGGTATCCTTTAGATTTCATCAGCTCCTCTAGTACAGGTATTACAGGAACAAGTCATAAACAATTTAAAAGCAGCCTTGGCTCCCATCAGTTACATATCAGAATACAGTAATTGTCATAAAGGTAGAGCTTTAGAGTAGATAAATTCTACTAGTCATTTTGCTGACTAAATGGATAGGCTGCAATGGGAGATTAATATTTCTAGAGCCTCCAAAATCAGTGGTAGGGAGAGCTCAGCCTTTGAGAAGGACTAAAAGGGAACAGGGGGTGTCTTCAAGTCAGTCTTGACTCCTGGTGATGGCAAAATTTCAGAAGTCGTTTGCCATCACCTTCTTCTAGGGCTGAGAGTGAGTGACTGGCCCAAGGTCACCCAGCTGGCTTTTCTGGCTAAGACAGAAATGACCTTGAGAAATGAGGGGAAGAGACACCGCTTAGAGCAGGGGTCCCCAACCCCTGGTCTGTGGACCGGCACCGGTCCATTACATGCCAGAAACCGGGCTGCACAAAGCTCCATCCGCGGGATGCAAGCAGCACACAAAATCATGCCCCCCTCTGGTTCACAGAGACATCTCTCTCCACGGAACCAGTCCCTGGTGCCCAATAGTTGGGGGCCACTGGCCTAAATGATAGTCAGATAAAAAGGGGGGAGTCCTCAATTGCATAATGGGTAGAGCAACTCAGGATCTAAGTTATATCAAGCTGTAAAAAAAAGATGGAGAGTACTTTCAGACCTGCAAGATTCCTTCTGTTAACGTAACAATAAAATAGAATTAGCTTACAATAAGGTTCAATAAAGTAGAATTAGCTCATCTGGTCTACTTCCTGTCTGAGGTACCTGGAAAAGGTCACATAAGTAGAAGTGGTCCTTGACTTACAACCACAGTTGAGCCCAAAATTCCTGTTGCTAAGCGAAACATATGTTAAGTGAGTTTTACCACATTTTACGACCTAACACGACACGGCTGTTAAGTGAATTACTGCAGTTGTTATTAACATGGTTGTTCAGTGAATCTGGCTTCCCCAATTGACTTTATTTGTCAGAAAGCCGCAAAAAATAATCACATGACTCCAGGCCACTGCAACCGTCATAAATATGAGTCAGTTGCCAAGTATCAGAATTTTGATCACATGACTATGGAGATGGTGCAACGGTCATAAATGTGAAAAATGGTCATTAGTGACTTTTTTCAGTGCCATTGTAAGTTCAAATGGTCACTAAATGAACTGTTATAAGTCGAGGACTACCTATATTTTAACCACTACCAAACAGGCTCTAGTTAACTCATTGGAAATTTAAATTTCCAAAGACCATTGAATACTGAAGCCCTCCAGAACAGCACAGGATTGCTCTCTTAGAAAAAAGAATCCACATCTGGGCCTCATTTAGTAATTCCCTGGCTCTCCTTCACATATTATTCAGGTTGTAATTCAGCACTAATACTATAACCAAATTTTATTTATCTTTTAAGTGCAGGTCTAATAATAGCTTGAAAATTCCTTTTCCCGCAAACAGTGCCAAATAAAAAGCTTTTCAATTTCAGTAAGATGCCTCCCTTGTGGAACAGCAGACCATTTCCTGGAGCGGAAGTTATGGACATTGCTACATACTTTGTTGACAAAACCTCTGGAAAGAAATGAAGGAAGGTATCAATCAACTGTATTTATAAATCATAAATAAGAAAACACTGGAAGCTTGAAATTCTAAATAATCCATTAGCCACTTTTTTTCCATGTAACTTAAAAGGATACCTTCATGTGTTATACCTTACAGATGCTGGGCTAATAACTATTCACGGCCTCTATCATAAGCTGATGGATCACATAAAATAAGCCGGGGCTGGTTGCTTATTCCAATGATCTGAATTCACACAACATCCTAAGCCAAAACCAAACTAACAACATGACTTCTTCTGCCTGCAGGGGCCTACTGCTTTCCACACAATTCTCCAGATCAGAAAGCACTTGGCAATTGCTCACTAGAAAGGCTGGAAGTATCAAATCACACAGAGGTGAAAAATCAAATCCTGAGAGAACCTTTATAGCTCTCTGTGTGTGCCAGACTCTCCCAAGAAGATGCCTTGTTCTTGATTTCATAAACTGAGCCACAACTTCTTACATTTGGAGGGGGGAAAAAATGAGTAGTCCGTGTTGTAAACCAAAAATAAAACTTAATAAACTTAGATTTATGAAAGTATCACTGCTCTTACACATTTGATTGGGAACAATCGATTAATTCGATCATCCCTATTCATAATCTTGACCTATGAATAATATGAAAAAATATTTTTAAATTAGCAAATTAGGTAACAGAACATTCATGACCTGTTGCTCCTGCAACCCTAAGTAACTATACATGAAAATTTACTCTCATCTTTTCTATTTGAACTGGCTTACAAATCAAACTAATTTTTTAGCATTCCTAGACTTAGCAGGAAAGAATCCCAAATTTTAAACTGGTCTAGTGACTTTCTCGTTTATCCCGCTCAAGATAAGTTAGCTGCATATTTGAGTGAAAACAATGCACAAGATCTTTTTGGTTTTCTTTAGGAATCAACACGGCAATTGTATTAGGACTCCTCTTCCCCGGGGCCCCACCCTTACTCATCGGAGCAGCAACTTTCCAAAAGCTCTTCCCACTCTGCAGCTGTACTTTCAGCCTCTTACAAAGACAGAGTGTTTCCCAGTTCACTTAATTTTCCCTGATTTGTTTCTACTGGTCAAAACATGGAAATACAGACAAGAGTCACTCAGCAACCACTGACCAGCACGATACCCATAAAGCAGGGACAGTAAGGTGTGGCAATCGCTAACAACATTCTTCATCCTGCTCCTCATTAATCACGCCCTGAGGGGTGGGCGTGGTTGAGGTTAAGGACGGTAGATTTTGATAATGTCTTTAATGACCCGTCGGCAGATTGGGCAGCAGGCATTGAGCTGTTTCTTCAGTTTAAGACCACAGGTGTTGCACAGGCACATGTGTCCACAGGTATAGATCACCACATCCACCTCGTTGTCAAAGCAAACTGTGCATTCCCCGTTCTTGCTGCGTGAGGGCTCTGGAGGTGAGAACACAGGAGACACTGGAGGGCTCAGAGGAGAACTTGGAGCAGTCACTATATGGGATGGAAAATGAAGGAACTGGGGTTAGAAAAGTCACCTCCTTTTCTACAAGTCGGGCTAAAAAGGAGTCACTCAAAACCATTTTTCTAATGATAAAAAAGAACCTTTTGTAAAGTAAACATTAAAGAGGCAATAAAGACAGGAAAAAAAAGTTATGTCATTATACCGGAAGTGAAATCTGACTGCTGGGCAGAGAGGACAAACATCAGCCAGGCATTGGAAACCGTTGGTTAGATGAAAGTGCATTAGAATAAATATAAGATTAATTTTATATAGCAATATAGAACTGCTTTCATAAAAAAAATGTTTGCATCTTCTAAATAACTTTTTCGTGTGCCGAAGATGTGAATGTCATGAATGGAATTTGGGGTGGCTAATATTACATAGAATGAATGTTTGTTGTCTTGGGGGGGGGAGCATGGGTGCATTTTTTAGCTACAGTTTAGTTCATTATTTGTAATGATGTGTTTATAATGATATGCTTGAACCAGTCTTTTATTAAGAGTATTTACTTCAGACTTCCCAGTTGCACAGCCTTCTGGTGCAAAAGGATGATAATGATGATGACGACGAAATAGCATAGACTTTTAATCCAACTGTGGCTGAGAAGACACACACTGTCAGAAAATTTCTCCTTAATTTCAGGTTGCTTCTCTCTTTGGTCAGTTTCCAACCGTTGTTTCTCGTCCTTCCATCTGATGCTTTGGTGAACAACCTGGCCCCCTCTGCCTTGTGGCAGCCCCTCAGGTACTGGAACACTGCTATCATGTCTCCCCTATTTCTTCTTTTCCTTAGACTAGTCAGGCCCAAATCCCATAGCCATTTTTCATATGTTTTAGTCTCCAGGGCCCTGATCGTCTTAGTTGCTCTTCTTTGAATTTTTTCCAAACTCTCAACATCTTTTTTTGTGATATGGTGACCAAAACTGGCTGCAGTATTCCAGGTGTGGTCTTACTAGGGCTTTATAAAGCGGTAATAGTACTTCTCGTGATCTTGATTCTACGCCTCTGTTTATATAACCCAGGATTTTGTTAGCTTTTTTGGTTGCTGCTGCTCAGTCATGTTTGTAACACAACGTATGCACGTTTTGACAAGCATTGTTAAATAGATGAACATATTGGAGAAACCCCTACTGAATGCCTTTAAAAATGCTACAATGATTATAAAGGTGAGAAAATATTTTCCTCCAGCCTAATAACTGGAACACAGAAAATGCAACTGAAAAATGTAACAATCTTCTCTCTCCCCCCTCCCTCTCATTTTCCCTCCCTCCCCCACATTTCTTTGCAACTAGATAAGTAATTGAGAGGGAGATGGGATTTCCAATCTACACGGACTCTTTTATGCAGTATCCTTCAGTGCATTGGGAAACTAAGTACATGCACATTTGCTCTCTCTTTCTGAGGATCAATCAATATTCAGGAAACCAATGAACCGTCACAATATGTGAAGAACAAGTATGTCCTGGTAAAATATGGCATTTACAGAGTCAGCACTTTGGCCCTTTGCCATTTGCTTTTATTTCCTACCAGTTAAGTTCTCTAGCACTAGTTCTGACAGATGGAGATTTTTCTGCTTAGTTGCTTGTATCCCTTAAACGTCGTTCCATTGCTCTGTCAAATCATTTTAGCTTCACTGGGCTTCTGTTGCTGCGTTTACAAAAGAAGATCTGTGCATCACCTAAAGATGTCCAACGGGGCACTTAAAAGCAACCTCGGGAAATTTAACGTTCCTTCCTCTCAACAAAAAGTATGCCACGCTTAGCACAACTCAGCATGCCTTCTCTCAGACCACTCAGCCCACACAGCTTGGATTGTACTGTATTTCTTAGGGTCCTGAATGCAGATATTTCCACTGCAGCGATCAGCAAACGATCCTTACCTAGGGATGATTCAGAAGCAGATGAAGACCGGTTCACGCTGAACGCCATGTCCGAATCGCTGTCATATTGGGAGCCTCCAGGGGATCCTGAGGGGGAGATGGTCACAGGGCTGGATTGTACGGTGCCTGAAAAGGAAAAGTTCAGTCAGCTGCTCAAGTTGGGTAGGAATCTCTCATGAACAGGTTGTCTCAATTTGAGTTCAATTTGGGAACCGGAGAACAACTTCTGTTTCAGCTTCCCAACAGTCTTTATAGCAAGAGTGGTTTCTAACTACATTGTGTTACTTTTTAGCAGGCTTGTTTAAGATAATGAGCAACCTCTACTCGAAAACAAGGTTCACTTTCCTCCTAGCTTTTTTTTTTTAGGCCCAGGAATATGCTGAACTAGGAGAGATCCAAATTGTCTTTGTAAGATGAAATGGATATTTCATTTAGCACAACTCTGATGCAAGGGACAGATTTTCCTATTCTTCTAAAATGGCATTCTGTTATGTCCTGGTAAATAGAGACATTAATAAAATGTAGCCTCCTCTCCCCACTAACAAGGGTACATCCAAATAAGAAGCATGCTAGCCATGATAGCTAAACAGACCCCTCCTGTTTCAGTACCTGGTATTAGAGACAATCAAGAACAGGGTAGACCAGATGTTCCATGCTTAAGTACCTAGCTCTCTCTTTTTGAGAAGAGAATGCTGATTAGGTGACCCCATGATTGATTACACATGGCAGTTCTTTCTACACTAGTAAATGCTACTCCAGAATCTGATATTTTCCAGCTGTTAAACAATCCCTTCAGTTGTACTAAGTGGCTTGTAAGTCCTACCTAGCAGTAGTGCTAGAGAGCAATGATAGGATTATCACAGATCCTTGTTAGCTTCTTCTGTTCTTGTACTCTGGTCCGGTTGGATACAAATTCCTTCCTTTTTGCCTGAACCTAGTTTACTGAACAATGAAAACTTGTGCAGACTATCTAGCTTCAGTTTATAAAAAGGGGTTAAAAATACATGCTTGACAAACAGAAGATAGACAGCTGATTCTGTCCTTTTACTCAGGTATAACAAAATAACAGAGCTGGATGGGACCTTAGAGTCTTCTAATCCAGCCCCCTGCTCAAACAGAAAACCCTATATGATTTCAGACAAGTGGCTGTCCAGTCTCTTACTAAAAACCTGTAGTGTTGGAGCACCCAAAAGATATAACTTCATATTTTAATCATCCTCATACTGGTCAAATAAAAGTACAAAGCGTTTAGCCAATTGGCTGTTGCACGCTAAAACGAAAAAAAGGGTCTCTCCAAATGGCTGTAAGGCTTTTCATTGTTTCACTAACACTTCCTTTATATTATTCTGGTCATTAACTTTGATGCTATACTTACTTACCTAATATTTTTAGCTGATTGATTACACCATGGATTGAGAAGAAAACCCACAGCGATTGTGAGGTATCAACACACATCAGCATCCCACGGCTTATCCCGTTGATTCCATGATGCACTTCTCCATTTGGCAAAAGCACAAAGTTGAGGATGTCACCATTGTTGAGGACTGGGAAACCTCGGCAAACCACCCAATACTCCTTGCGATCCAGAAGAAAATCTGGATCTGCTGGGAGCTCATTTGTCCGTAAAGTACCGGGATCACAGGAAGTGATACCAAAGGTGAGGGCCCCATAACATGGCAAGCCCAGGTGTCCCACTTCCACAAACAAGCTTTCGCCAATGTGCAAAGGTCGATCAGAAAACACCAAGGTCCTGTTGCTTTCCTGCCAGTTGGTGCAGCCAGACATACGATCCTGAGAAAAGTTAATATCAGGCCCGTGAGTAGGGTGGAAATGAAGATCTGTGTCTAGAAAGGCAGGCACAACTTGGCCCAGCTGCCTCCTGCTTGGGCAGCAGGGGATTGTATGGTTATCGGTGGGCAGCCCAGGCATGCGGCTCAAATTCAGATTTGCAATTTTGGCAACCACTTGATTGTTCTCCAGCTCATTGTTGTTAAAATTGGCCGAATCGTGGTTGCTCTGAGGAAGGCAAGTGCTGAGTCGTGCGTTGCTCAGACGGGTGGAGGTCATGGTCTCCGCAAATATGCTATCTGTAAAGTGAAGCCAAGATTACAGATAAGCTACAAGTCCCATTCAGACTATTGTTTTGAGCTATGTTGTGATTAATTATTTTTACTTTAGCCCATTTTGAGTAGGTTATTAATAGTTTCAGCTCTATTTTCGTCATATATAAATGTCAGAAGCAGTATTTTATACCAGCCCTTCTGAGTTTTCATAGTTACAGACTAAACCAGTTTGTTCCAGTGGTTAAGGTTGCAGTCTAGAAACTGGAAGCCCCTGAATTTTAATCTGATCTTAGCCATGAAAGCCAGCTGGGTGACTTTGAGCCAGTCTCTCTCTCTCTGAGCCCATCTCACCTCGCAGGGTTGTCGTTGTGGGGAAACCAGGAGGAGGAAGGAATATTAGATAAGTTCACCACCTTGAGTTGCTTATAAAAATAATAAAGGCAGAATGTAAATTAAAAAAGCAAAAGCAAGATGGAAGTATAGAATTTAAAAACCAGCACTTGGGGGTCTGATCTTTTTTGAATTCCAGTTCCCATCAATCCTAATTTTCCTTCGACGTGGCATGGATAGATATTGATCGATGTTTTTATGCTATTATTTTTATATTTGCATTTGTTATTTTTATGTTTTCTATTTTATTTATTATGGTCTGCTGCCTCGAGTCGCCTTTGGTGAGATGAGCGGCTATATAAATTTGATAAAGAAAGAAAGAAATGAATAAAAATAACTTGTAGTTCAAACATACTTGGAGGCTGAGGATCATATGTTAGCTATCCTTGCATTAAATTAAATCCCACTAAGTCAATTTAGTAATAATCTCCCAATTCATTCATGTAGTTCAGTATATTATTAGCGTTCTTTTCGGGAGTCCTTGCACCTTGCAGCTCCTTCTTTTTCAGCCATAAAAAGGGTGTATCAAAGGAGAAGTCCATTCCTGTTTACTGATCTCCCTCCCTCAAACTTGCAGTTGTTGTTTTTTTTAAAAAAAAACCCCTTTCCTACTTTCCTCTGCCTTTGTCACTGCCACTTTAATTCACCAAAGAGAAACAAGAAAACATTTAATCGTCTTACAGATCATTAATAATATATTGGGTAATATGTTGCACATTAAAGCAGCAATTGTGACCTTCAAGCACACTAGATACTTTGTTATTGACAGGCCATGTGAGCAGGCTAGAGACTCTCCCAGAATTATTCACATCTGATAGCTTCAGATGTCAAGAAAAAGGATGCTTCTTATCCAAAAGCAATAAAACCGAAGCAGGCTGCTCCACAGTAAGCCATTCTTTTCACTCAAAGTTGTCACAGCTGAGAAAGAGGAGGCACATTGAAATTGTGTACTAATTTGCCAAAGGTTTAGGGCGCTTCTAGAACAGGGGTCTTCAAACTTGGTCCTTTTAAGACTCGTGGACTTCAACTCCCAGAATTCCTCAGCCAGGCATGCCTGGCTGAGGAATTCTGGGAGTTGAAGTCCACGAGTCATAAAAGGGCCAAGTTTGAAGACCCCTGTTCTAGAACTACAAAGCAAAAGACATTGTGCAGCATTTTAGCTTTCCTCCCCTTTTCATCTTTTTTCTTCCTCTTTCATTAGTGGTCAGAAAAATGTTGCAAGACGCTGTGGAAAAACAGGGTAGCTGCAAAATGCAAGACTACAATTTCTGGCTCGCTTGTCCATTTCCATTTTTTAGACAAGGCACAATGAAAGCCTTGTCTGGAAGCATGCTCAGCTCTCTAATTTTAGGCCACTCTATGCATAGTATTCCACTGAAATCATAGCATGATTTGTGGAAATAATATGGAGAATGCATGAGTCCTACTGGTGGATGACCTAAACCGGAGATAGGCTAGGGTGGTGCTGACTCCTGATTTCTCAGTGGCTTTTGATAAAATCAATCATGGTATCCTCTTGAACTTGCTAAAGGGAAAGAGGGACACTGAGTTACTGTGATTTTCTTCCTTTCTCTGCAGCTGGTTCCAATTAGTATTAACTGGAGGGAAGAAGTTGAGCCTAAAACTTTTCATTTGTGAGGTGCCTCAAAGCTCAATGCTTTAGTTCCTCCTGGTCCAGAATACAGTAGCATTCTGCACAAGCTGTGATGGGGAAGTCTTGCTGTGGCAGTACAACAACTCTGGTATGTGAGCTATACTGGTTACCAGTTGGCTTCTAGGGCAATTCAAGATGCTGGATATCGCCTATAAAGCCCTATATTACATAGGACCTACCTACTGAGGACCACCTGGCTCCTATAATATCTACCTGTTCTGTGCTGTGACAGACTTGGTTTTCTTCAAGTCTTTTCGATTAAACAATGAACTAGTGAGACTCATAAAGTGGACCTTCTCTACTGCACCTGCACTTTGGAATAGCATCCTTGTAGAGCAGGCATGTCAAACTCGCGACGTCACATGATGTCGCGCAACGTATCAGGCCGGTTTTGCCATTGCCGGCAATCGGGTGGGTGCGGCTTCCACGTGACACGTCCGGCCCATGGGCCGGCAGTTTGACACCCCTATTGTAGAGATATGCAGCTGGTCCCAGCTAGCTGGCCTTCAAGTGTCCTTTAAAAACCAGATGGCCTAAAAATTACATCCTACATAGAGTCAGAATATGATAGACCAAATATATTATCATCATTTTATGCCAATATTTATGGTTTCTTTTTAATACAACTCCACAAAGTAGGAAGAGGAGAAAGAATAAAAATAACGTTTTTCAATTTCTATTCCTCTTACAAAAAGCATTGGAATGTAAGATGAAGTCTGGAATATAAAGTAACTCAGATCTACTCTTTTGAATTGCCCAAAGCCTGATACTGTGTTGTTACTTGGAAAACGTATGACTCTTGAAGAAATGGACAGGACCTTGTGATTCTTATTCCAGTGATCTGTTTATTAACTCCATGTGTCTCCTGACTGGTAAAAGCTGGATCCATGTGGTGGTAAATTCATGTTTAAGAAAGGGGGTAAGGATCCTTATCTTTTGGGTAAAGTTGTTAAGGTCATCAGAATGTAAGTAGTCCTTAACATATTGCTGGTTGCTTGGCAAACATTCAAAATTAGGACAGATCTCCATAGGACTACTTATAGCACAGATTCAAAGTTATGATAGGTGTTTGCAGTGGCCCACATTTATGGACATTTGCAAAGTCCCATAGTCCCATGACCAAAATTTATAGGGAGGTTTTTTTTTGCCCAAAACTGGAATTTACTTCTGGTTTCTGGGGGAAAAAATCATTCTAGACAATGGATTCATTTAACAGCTGCTGCAAGAAATTCGTAAAATCAGACGCTTTCACATGGTGATCTGCTTAACAACCAGCATGACTTACATTCATAAGTTGAATGCTACCTGTACAGATTCAGAGGACTCTGGAAAGAATTTATTATCTGGACTTGTTTCAGTGCTGGGGCATAGTATGGAGGCAGCAATGATCACACTGGTTGATGATTTTTGACAGAATTGGGAAGTATGAAGAGTGATTATCATGACTCTTCTTGATCTTTCGCTATCTTTCAGTACAATTGGTCATGGTAAAGGTTTACATTAGATATGGAGTTGGGGAATAAAGGCCATAATGTTGTGGTGGCTCTTTTTTATATATAGCCAATTCTTCTCAGTGTTGACAGATGGGGAGAGGTCCAGCCCTAAGATCTTGGTTTGCAAGGTGCCTCAGGGTTTAATGCTCTAGTTTCTCTCTTTAACATCCACATGAAACTGTTGGGTAAGTCATATACTGACCTGGGGTCATATATCATCAGTATGCAGTATTTGGCACCTATGGCCAGGAAAGCCTTCACACAGTTTCATCTGATTGATGAAGCAAATTAACCCCTTCCTGGAACAGGTATTCCTTTTCATAGTCACTCACTATACCAGAGATAGGCAACCTTGGCTCTTTTATGACTCGTGGACTTCAACTCCCAGAATTCCTGAGCCAGCATGGCTGGCTCAGGAATTCTGGGAGTTGAAGTCCACGAGTCATAAAAGAGACAAGGTTGCCTACCCCTGCCCTATACCATTTCAGACTGTTCTATCATTTATAGAACATCATGTAACATTATCCTGAAGCTAAATTATCCTCTGCAATCATGCCTATAATAGCACGAAGGGACTCTTTCCTTATAGAGCTGCAGAGAGCTGCAATAAACACCAAAAAGGTAAAACAGAGTGACTGACAACAGCTTTAGTCAGATAATCCATATTACCCCAGAGGCATGTTCTGAGAACAGTTGGAACTGCAGACTACCTCACAAGCATGAACTAAAATCTGAAGTAGCAATCATGATCCCTAATTTTCTGTAAACATATCCTAGCAGCCTTGCCTGAAAAGACAAAAGTAGGAGCTGTATTTCTAAGTGGGATGAGTGAAATCAATTTCTTTCCTAAACTCTGTAGGAATTGGTGACAAATCAAGAGAATTAAGTTCATGTCTAAATTAGATAGAGTCACACAGGGGGTGGGGGTGAAGGGGAAGGAAACTTCCAATCTCTTAGATAGAAAATCACAATACTGTCGTCCATGCTGGAGTTTTCAGATAGACAAAAAATTGGTGTTTCTTTTCTACTTAGGTGCAGATCTTACTTAAAAGCGTGACAGGTCTGGAATGTAATGTGAGACTCTTAAGTAGCCTTTAAAGGAGATAACAGTTATAAAACCTGCATTACAGAACAAGGAAGAGGAGAGTCACAGTCCTTCCCTGGACCAAGATGTATACAGCTAGTATCTTGGGGAGTCAAAGGATGAGCAAAATAATTTTTATTTCATGTACATGGCCTCCACAGTCACTGGCATACATGATTCCAAAAGCTAAAGCGTAACTGAAACTAAGGGCAAACATTTGCAACCTTACTACAAAATAGAAACATGCTATGAAGGAACACTACAAGCATTAAGCCTTTGCCCACACATATTTATTATTGTTTGATTTAGTTAAAATCCCAGTTGGTCATATTAGAGAACAGAAAGACAGATTTCCATAGGACGTCTTAAGAGAATATTTGTTTGTATTCTGCTTTTTCAATTTCTGGAGTTCAATACTTCCTTTGAGGAACCAACTTCTCACACGCTAAGCTTGTATTAGTGTGCAGGTTGCTGTTATATGCATGCTCGGGAGATCATAAGAATGAAGGCTTCCTATACTCAACTCACTGGGCTTGCATGAAGGCTGGATTACTAAATGCCATCCACACTTCCAGGCTAAAATAGCCTGCTGAATGAGGTATTTGGGATCTTTCCAGTCCCTTAATGAGGGCTCCACTTCAGGTCATCTGGTTGAGCAAGAGGAGGGAGGATGGCTTAGAACAGGGGTAGGCAACCTTGGCTCTTTTATGACTCGTGGACTTCAACACCCAGAATTCCTGAGCGATGCTGGCTCAGGAATTCTGGGAGTTGAAGTCCACGAGTCATAAAAGAACCAAGGTTGCCTACCCCTGGCTTAGAATGATGGAGTTACCAACATACTGTAGTACAGCCCAATTACCACTTCTGGAGGGGTACAATAGGGGCTTTTGGGGTGAACATTTTTCTCCATAGCCCCTTGTTTGAACCTGCCCAGTTTTTAGCATTTCTTTTGTCAGCTTGGTTATTAGCAGCATCGGATTTTGTCTAATTCTGTTCTAATGGGAAGACAGATAGAGTCTATCTTTTTTCCCAACAGGTAAAAAAACAAACAAACCCAAAATGCTAATTTTTGCTTGGAAAATAGTCAACCTCTTAAGAATTTTGCAAGGCTTTTTTTCCCTGTGAAATGGAAGTGAATATGTCTAGGTTGCATTCACAGCATGTTCAGCCAGGTCAGTTGGAAGCCTAGAATTACTTCTACACAACACTCTAAACTTCACTAGTTTTAATTTCACTTAATTTTTGTGGCTTAATAGTGAGTGAATCCAGGCCACTTCATTAGTTTATGGTCAACGTAAACCCAGGAAAAGGATTATTTTTTTAAAAAATGTGTTGGGTAAACAATGTTTCAGCACAGTGAAAGAACTGGGCCAGAAGTGACCTTAGTGAAAATGAAAACGAAGAACTTGGTATCTGCAATTTACATTTTCAAACAAGTAGCAGCTTCACTTATAAATGCCTTTTTTCAAGAGGCTAACTGAGAGAATGAGACTGTTCATCATGTGAGCAAAGGGCAGTTCAAAAAACTATATGGCACTGGAACCATAAATTGAATGCCCTACTTTTTTAATCAGTAATATTTTCTGACATTTCTAACTTCCTACTTCAATCAAAATGTAAACCACCACACACACACACACACACACACACACACACACACACACACACACACACATATATCCCGGACAAACTGCAGCAATCTTATTTCAAAGTTCAGAAATTCAATTTGCCTTCCTGACCAGCATATAACAGTTGCTGTGTTTTTAAAGATTAGCAGATAGAAGGATACACCTACCTAGTATTTGCACCTCATGAGTGATTCCATAGACATCTATCAGCGCCCAGAGAGGACCGGAGACTTTGACGCCGCAGTGAAACAGAATTGGCTCTTCTTCATTAACGCTATAGAAAACTCTCCCATGGCGATCAACCCAGAATGCCAGGACATTGTCCCTTAGTGCAAACCTCTCTGGCAGAGCTTTAGCCCAGAAGCCTGGTCGGGTTACCAGGTCTGGACAGGCATATTTTGGAATGTCACCGGCACTCATCTGTGATGGATCGTGAGTTGTGAAGCCAAAACGCAACGCCCCGCTCCAGCCATGGTGCACAGACACCAGCTTCAGACGCACTTTCTCATAGAGGTGAATAGGACGGTTAGTGAAAGTGATGCCATTGCAGAAACTGTTCCTTCGGATGGCCTTCCGAGAATGGGTATCCAGGCGGATGTTTTTTCCTTTGGCCTGGAAGTGGAATCGTGGAGGCTCAGTAATGGTGAGGACAGATCGCCTCTCGTGGTTACCATTGGGCAAGGTGTAATAAGGCCTGTGGGATACGGGACGAGCTTGATGACTGGTGTCTGCAAATAGAGGGAGGAAAAAAGCAGTTATTTAGAAGCAGCTCATAAAAATCATTCTAAGACAGGTTGCAACCCTTTGCTGAGTACGTTGCAAGCTCTTTGCTTCAGCAACAAGAAATTAAACAAATAAAAGTGGATATCCTCTTATTTCTTATATTTGCAAGATTCTTTGCATTTTTGCAATTTTATTTTTTTTTCTAAGTTAGAAAGGCTACCTTTCGAGAACAATATGTAGCTTGAATCAGAACTGTAATGCTGTTAACTAAAGTTTGCTATTGAATTAGCACAAATTAGTAATGGTGTAATTGATGGGACATTCTATTGTGGACTTTATCAATTTATTGCTACATAGTAGTGGTCCCCAACCACTAGCAGTGGTGGCGGCAGCAACGGCGGTGGCAGGGATGATTTTGCACATGCACCCGCCGCTTGTGCAAATGGAGCTCTGCACGCTAGAATGCTGCTTGCGGGACCTGATTCCCAAAGGTCCACAGACAGATACCGGTTCGCAGACCGGGAATTGGGGACCCCTGCTATATAGCATTTACAAAGACACTGTTTGAGCAGCTATTCTGGTTTTCAAATAAGTATAGGAAGTTGATTTGCTGAACAATTATTTCTAGATTACGAAATATTGGAGGCAGTTGCTAAATAATCACCAACCACCATTTCACTCTTCAGAAGTCAGGGATGTCTTTAGTTCCGTATGCAAAGATTTTCTGTGTGCTACCCAAAAGAAGACTTGTCTGATTTAAAAGAAGAAAGAAATGTAAAAGAGAGTTGCAATGCACGTTACGTGCCGTTCTTCTTATGACCCTCAAAAACCGTGGCTGGATCAAGGAAGACACATGCTCTTTGAAGTGCTTTGAACCACTAAAGCTATTTTCAACTTACGTACTCCAAAGCAGAAAGGAAATTTGGTGATTCTGAAACAATGGAACATGCTATTCTATTTCAAGGTTTTTTTTAAATCATGTAAGTATTCATCTCCTTCAGGATATCATGTCCAAGAATTAGTCCACAGATATTAATTCATTTAGCGGCAACAGTTGTTTCAGGCCAAACAACTAAGCGTTTACCTCACCTAGTCAGTGCAAAAGTCCAGGAGGAGCACAGCTTTTTAAAGGAGGTACCTACTTACTCTGATGAACTTTTTCAATTCTGGATCCACAGTGCAATACAATCCTACAGAGAACTGATGCTTCATATTTCTACTTTATTGTAATAATCTATATGGCAAGGAATAAATATGTCCTAACCAAACTCTTGTTTTGATCAGCCTGCATCCTACAACTATATCTAATCCCACCACATATTTGTATTTTGGGACACCTGTTAATACCTAAGACAGTGGTGGCGAACCTATGGCACGGGTGCCAGAGGCGGCACTTGGAGCCCTCTCTGTGGGCACATGTGCTGTTGCCCCAGCCTCACCTCCCCCCATGACTCCCTCCCCAGCAGCCCCCCTGGAGAGTTTCCCCTTAGCATGGCCCACGTGGAGCAGTGCAGCCAAGGACATGGCAGCCAGGCAGCGTAGACAAAACTCTGCCCTCATGCCCCATCGCGCAAATAGAGGGCGTGGCCGCCATGGCACTGCTGGGCTGCCCGAGTGATCTGCGGTGGGCCCTGGAGGTGGTGAGTGGCCCTGCGGGCGGGTGGGGTGGGGCAGGGGGTGGGGCCAGTTTTAGGGCACTCAGTCTCTAAAAGGTTCGCCATCACTGACCTAAGAGATAGGGGGTAAATATATCCCCATTGTTACCAAAAACCTTTCTGTTCTTGTGGGACAGATTTGTTATATATGTTTTATTGATTCCCAGTCGATCGTCATTTTTGTGAGCATGTGCAGAAATTTGACCAATTGCATCCTTATCCCTCTTAGAAGCCAAGGTTCTCTGTTGTGTCACTCACTGAAAATATCACCATGTCCTAAACCAGGGGTAGGCAACCTTGGCTCTTTTATGACTCGTGGACTTCAACTCCCAGAATTCCGAGCCAATTCTGGGAGTTGAAGTCCACGAGTCATAAAAGAGCCAAGATTGCCTACCCGTGTCCTAAACTTTCCTTGTCTACTATCCATCTATCATTGCATGTATATCATCTGAACTTTGATTCCTCCTATTTTACAATTCAGCGGATTGAATTCTATCACACTTCAGATCCAAGGCCAAGAAGGGTCCTCCAGCTTCTTAAAAGCAATTCAAAAGAGCTGATTATGCAGCTAAAGGGAATTTTTAATAGAATGTGTACATAACAAAAAGACAGCGCCTTCTCTTTTCCAGTCAAAAAGTGAAGGGCCTCATAAAATGTTTCATTCAACTTTATCAACCGGTATCTTTACTCTTCCCTACCCTATGGCATTCCCTCATCAGATCCATAAACATTTTCAAACTTATAATCAACTACTTCCATTCATCTATCACATATTACTATCACATTAGTTTAGCTTTCTATAATATCAGCTTGGCAAACAAGAAAATTATGTGGCTTATAAAAAGATTACACTTCCTCATTTTTCATAGGAATAAAGCAGTCCTTCAACAGATATGCCTTCTTCCAAACTCCATATTGACATTCCAACTGATTCAGGACTTTTCATTACCTATCCTTTTCCCCAGCCTCTTGATGTTAGAGATTGCTTACCTTCTATCCAGGTCAAACAATTAAATAGCATTTAATTTTGGCTAAGGCCCATCTAAAACACTGGGTCCCTTTCCCCAATGTATTCCAAATGGAACAATTGTTAAACTTTGCTAATAAAATACTAGTCATCCATTTGTATGAATTACAGAGATTAGGATGAAAAATAGGTTACTTTTGTGCAAATGAAGTTCTTTGATAAATATGCATTTATGCATTTAATTACTACATTTAGTTTCAATTAATCTCACATTCCTTCTGAGTTTCCAATTTCTTGGAAATTGAGCTATATCTAACCATGCTTGTTATGCACAGAAATGGGGCTCCTACCAAAACTCTATGAACTATAGAAGATTCAGAAGAGGCTGTCTGCAAGTGCAAATATGTGAATTCACAAAAGAACACTTAAATAATTAGTTACAAGTAAATAACCAGTTCTTTTAAACTTTTTTCAGATCTTGTACTTCAGTATAAATAGTATGAATTATTCCTCACCTAATTGTTCCAACATTTAAATATGTATATCTAATGCTAATCCTGAGCTATATGTTTAAAAATATCCAGAAATCCAGAAATCAAGCTACGTGAAGCAGTCCAGTACATGTAAAAAAAAATTGGCTGCTATGAAAGTGTTTTTGTATGTTTCCAACTTATGACTTTGCCTTATGACAGGAACACTGTAATGGCAAGTATTCAGCAATTATTTCCACTATTTGTAATGGATGACGCACACCATCTAAGACAAGATTAAAGGTTTGTTTTAATAAACTACAACCAGAAAAAATAATCAAGAAATATAGCTTTATTATTCTGGCTACTATAAATGCTGAAAAGAGAAACCAAATACGTATTTCCAATATTTATTAAAGCATACATTGAATTAAACTTGTCAACACTTCAGCCTGAGAAATAGGGGCATGGCTAATTTAATGTTTTGTGCATTGTACAATGTGTAAAAGTTCTGATTCCAGAAAAAATAGTTTAACCTGCAGATAGGAGACAACTGATTAGGGTTATTAATTTATTATTTTTACCTTTATCAAGTATCCTAACAGGCTGCAAAATGATCTTCCAGCAATGGGAATATGATAAATACTGCACTGATAAACTAGATAAAATGTATCTAGAAAAAGTCCATATAATGAGGGGGGGGGGAAAACAAAGGCAGTCTAGGGATTATAGCATGAGCTGTTGAAACCACATTTACTGTTTTCAGTAATCTAGAGCCTGTTTTGTTTTTTTGTGGGACAACACATTGAAAAACTTGACAGTTCCAAGAAATTTCTGTCAATTGGTATGAATGAGTTATGGAAGACCAGAGCTGAGATTGCAAATTAGATATAAGTATCCCTGAGAGCCATATATTCCTAATATTGCAAGGTAGAGAAAAATGCTAATAAATTAGCATATTTTTCTGTGTATCAGTTTTTTAAAATATGGGAATATCACTCAAGCATTTGGTGCCATTTCTGATATGCAGTGTGAAATAATTGTTCCACTTTATAATTCTGATTCTTTCACTTCTTCAACTTCAGCTTATTATTTATACAAAACAAGGAAACCATCTCAGAGTTTACGTTGGGATAAATAAGAAAAGAAAAGTGCTGCCATTGCTGTCCCAAGAAATTATGTAGACGTACTACTTATTCTTCTCTTTCCCCACCCTCCAATATTATATAGTATCAATGATACAAACAAGGAAAACAAAACTTCACAAAGTTATATTTAATTTACCGGAACTGATGGGGGACTCCACCCAGTGCTATACAATGCAACCGCTCTCCTATTACTTCAACATTTCAAGTACACAAAAGTCACCTAATTCTACAAAGCAGATGGGAGTGTAACACAAATGTCGATTAAAGAATGTTATTTAAAATACTTCAATTTCTTCATACTCTGTTGCTTCTGTTGAGCAATCAAAGTGGTAAACAGCATAAAAATAAAATATCGCAAGAAAATAATGCAGTTTAAAAACAACAAAACAAATATTACAGTCACCTAACAATGTAACATCTGTTGAAAGTGCTATGTCTTTAGAAACTGCATAAATGCTGAGAACAGGAAACTCTTGAAGGAATAATTTGAGACCAATACAGGAGAAGGCACAGAACCCTGTCCTAGAAATTCAAAAGCCTCAGAGAGTGGGGCATTTCCAGGGGATCTTTCCTACCATTCTGAAAAACCAGACAAGCTGTAACAGGTGAGCTGGCCCACTGAAGTTTTTGCCCTATTGAATTTAGTCCAGGAGTAGTGTTACTGTGGGTCATTACAGATTATGTGGGCAATGATACCCCACTTTTTGAAGAATAGAATTTTGTTTCAATAACGTTTTATTTATTTATTTTCCCATTTATACCCCGCCCTTCTCGCACATGAAATAACATTAATTCCAGAAGACATATATTAAGTGGGAAAAAAGTCATGATAATTTCAAATACTGGGAATTACCAATTAAAGAAAACAACCTTCAAATATTGACCCATTAGTAACTTTAATTTCTGATTTTAAGTGGGGTTTAATCTGGTTTTAAGGAAGTTATTGCTTTTATTGACTTTTGTATTTGTGTTATTGATTTTGTTGTTTGGTTTAATTATGTGAGTCATCTAAAGTCACAAATGAGATGGGGAGCTGGCTATTCAAATCAAATAAAAAATAAATTGAACAGCCACTAAAATATATTAGGTGAATTTTCAGAGGAACCAGGAAGATCCAAGTAGGTTCAATTTTTCTAAGGTAAAAACCTGTCTGTGGCTCATGTCCTTTCTAATTGTTATCGCCAAACATAGACGCTATTTTTGTTCATCTCTGTGTACATCCCAGTTATTTTTTCAGATTTCCAGACAATTTTGTGGCATTTATCTCTTTACATGAAAACAGCCCAAAGATACAATACTCTGCCTACAAATCTGTGCATAAATCCACTAAGAAAAGTCAGGTTTATTTTCAAATTAGCAATATGATCTCTCCGGTGATAGATGAAGCAGACCCCCATCCGTAGCTAAAGCTCTACCTCTCAGGAGACCATTTGGGTACTTCCATAATATAAACATGCAGCCAAAGATAATTGATGAAACTTTTTCAAATGCAGTAAAATGAGATATTATGCTTAACAGATCTAAATGAATAAATGGGAAGAAAACGTTTGAGCTCTGCAAGGCCGGAGTGTGGGTCATTAACCAACTTCTTTCCAGAGATTCAGTCAGAAGCCCTGAGGGGTCTTAATAATTGACAACTTTCTACAAAAGAAAACATTTCAGCCACAACCTGGGAATTTCACCGACTTCTTATTAACACCTAACCGCCTAACTACGTGGCAGACATGAAGAGGTGGAGAAACACCTGCTCTTTCAATGTTCTTTTTTTTTTTAAATAATAACTGTTGCAACAGCAAAAGCACACAATTTTATCTATAGAGATAAAATTGATAAACAGAAGCAAGAGTTTTAAGGTATTAACTTTTCCTTATATTTACCGTCAGAGAAAAGAGATATGGAAAAAAAAGAAAGACAGAGAAACACTACTTTGTTATAGTCTCAGTAGTCTAATGAATGGTAATCTACAGATAGGATTAATAGGAAATACCCTCTGGCACTTGAATAGCGGAAGTTTTAATCATAAATTTGTGTAAGGCTATGATAAAGCCAAACAGCCCTGAATCAAAGGTCGTACATTGAAGTCGTAAACTAACAGTGCTTTATGACTGAGTTGCAACTGATTTTCACTTCTGGTAAAGTAACCTCAATTCAGTATAGCTTGTGTGCTTTCACAAACTTAAACCACATTTAATACCACTGGAAGGAAACAATTTGCATCTGCTCCTTAGATGTTTAAAGTGGCACCTTTCTCTAAAATGGCTCTCCTTCTCCTCTGTTATCTAGTAAGAGATGACAAGTATGGTACTAATGTCAGACGGTGTGGCTCCAGTGCCATGCGAAGGAGGAGGGATTTAATGGGAAATGTTTTAAGAAATATAACCTTTTGTACAGAAACAATAGTGTTTCAATATCTTCAAACACGGTTCAATATCTTGCACTCCATAAATGTTACAAAGGTGTTCCCAAGGAACAAAAAATATGTGCGTAATTGTCTCCAAGGTCTTTTGTATGAGCTGATTCATCTTCGTTAATAAAGAGAAAAGAATCAACATAGTATTTTTTTTGAAATAACACAATTTTCTATGTATTTATTTATGCAATTTATACATGCAAAGAATTTGACGATGTCCATTGAAGTGGAAAAGCAACTGTATAGCCAAGATGCCAGCTTCATTCCTAGCTGATGAACAGGAAGTTAAGTCCAGTGGTTATTTAAAACAAAAAACAAAAAAAAAAACCCAAACAGGATAGCATGTTTTGTTTATACAATAGGAAATTATCCAAAAGGAAATGAATGAATAATTTATTTATAGTGCCAAGCCTTAATAGCATGGACACCTGTCAGCTACCTTTGTGATGGGGATAGGGGTATTGAGTTGGCTTGAAGCAGGAGAGGCATTAGGGAAATGAAAAAAAAAATATTAAAAATGCAGCCGTGCTGTTGTAAGCATTTTGGAGCAATATGCCTATTAACTTAGAATTGGCACCCTCCACAGAAGAAGGGGAAGGAAAAGTGGCAAAACATTTCCATACATTAATACTTTTCATTATATGATAAACCAGTGGTGGCGAACCTATGGCACGGGTGCCAGAGGCGGCACTCAGAGCCCTCTCTGTGGGCATGCGAGCCGTCGCCCCAGTTCTAGGCCTTCGGCTGGGTTTTATAAAAACTTTTCGCTCTAGGCCTCCGCAACTGTGTGCAAAAAAAAAAAAAAAGGTTCAATCAGTCAGTCAATTTCAACTTCTTGGGGAAAAAAAAAAGATCTTGCAAAGTTGGAATTGATTGATTGAACTTTTTAGTCCTACCCAGTCTGCCGTTACCACTGCAGCCACGTCCACCCAACGGGCCACGCCCACCCAATGGGCCACACCCACCCAATGGCCACACCCACCCAGCACTCGACGATGCATAAATGGGTTTTGGGTTGCAGTTTGGGCACTCGGTCTCTAAAAGGTTCGCCATCACTGTGATAAACTGTTACAATGGGAAGATGAATCCCAACCATTAATCCCAACCATTTCCTTCTAGTGAAAGGAAAATTACAACTGCATTATGTGACAAGAGATGTCTAACCCCAAAAAGGTTTGGAATGTTTTAATGCACAGGCAGCCTGAGCTATACTTGAAGTAACATTCAGTGGCCATACCCACAGATCAATGTAAACTACAGAGTTACATAAGCTATCAGGAATATAGTTTCATAGTAGAGAATCTGTCTCACATGTAGAATATCCCAAAATTAATTTATGGCATTGTATTAAACCCTAGAAACTATTGCCAGTCAGAATTGATAATATAGTGCCAGATCAGTGTTTCCCAACCTTTGATAAGTTTTAGAATTAGATGAATGGATTTCAGCTTCCAGAATTCTCAGCAAAGGACATGGAGGACAAGGAATTCTGGGAATTAAAGGCCATATATCTGTACATTACCAAAGCTTGGAAACATTGTAGTATAGTAGGTAGACCAACTATGTGCAGCTCTACCTCTGTTTTTTATTCATAATTTGTAGGTTATTGTATTAAAAATAGCAGCAAGTTAGTTGAGGAAACATCCTTCTCTTTTCTAAGCAAAAAAGCTTAGAGGAAAGGATCATATTTTCCTTTCTCCCTGAGGAGGGGTCCTAATTAGGATCTAAACAACCTGTGTTGATAGAAGAATAAATAACCATAAGTGGAGTTGCATGACTCCTACTTGGGCAGAGAGGGCAGTTTGGACCTTTTGTTGGAAGGCAAATTCTCATACTGCTTCTCTCCTCTCAAATGACTATGAACAGACATAAACTAGGCTTCAGGTTTACTATAACAGATTCCATCTTGACTGAATGTGCATTAGGAATTGTGGCTTTAAACAAACTCTAATTTAATACACAAGTCACAAAGACTAATCCAAACATTAAAGCTGGTTTATTTAGCAGCTGACAGCACATAATAACATACCAAGAATGTGTTAAAATGCAATTACATTTGGGTGCAGACCTAGGGGAGAAAGGCAGGGAAAATTTGAGATTACTTATGCATGCAAACCCAAAGTATTTTTTTTTAACCACAACATACATGTAGTAGTTGGTCATATGGTAACTTACAACATCAGCATGTGGTGACATTTATTGGCTAAATCGGTACCAGGCATCTTTTAAAGTTGTTGGGATTGCAATTAGGTCAAGCTGGCAGTATATAATGGGATTTGAATTCCAACACTTCTCAAAGTGTCAAGGTGTAAAGTTCTACACTTATTATCAACACTGAGCAACAGGACATTTTATATCCATCACATTAGAACTGGGGCATTTGGGTACTATCCCCTATAAACCAATAGAAAAAATTAAAATAAATTCACAGTGTGAACAACAAAAGGAAAATCTACGGTACTTGAAATGAATAATGGAAAGCTTCACTTTCCATCATGGAAAGCTTCACTTTCCATTCAGAGGAGAAAGGTGATCGGTGTCATTTAATGGCATTAACATACATTTGTTCCTTCAACTGATTAGGTTTCATTTCTTCCAAATCAGTCTTGGCTGTAAACCTTCACCTATGTCTCCACTAGCTAATTAAAACAGACCCATGAGGGTTTTGGGGGTTATCTGTGCAAAATCCCAAAATGCTGAATCTTACCTTGCTAGATGTTGAAAAATTATTGGATGTTAATACTGAGGGTTTTTAAAATAGTATGATTAATGTAACTTAAAATCATTGGTTTGCTTTTAAGAAAAAACAAGAAAAATGAGTATTAAAAATAGTTGTTATACTTGGTACATTTCTGGTATTTGGCTCTGGAACTGAGAAAACTAGAATGACAAACAAACCTTTTTTAAAAATCTGAATTCTACTAACCTCAGTAAAGCTATTAAAATTCCATTTTAGAACCAATCTACTATAAACAGTGTTTAAACCAAAAAGTTCCCAAGACATACAAAATGCATTCTTTCCTCCAGCACATAAATCACTTCTGTTTTTGTTCTCAGCCATACATCAATATTACAATCATACAATATTCATCCCTTGAACATTTGGGAGGTTTAAATTGTTTGGGGTCCCCTGAGAGCAATGCAAAAATCTAGACAAGATAGTATAATAGTTGTAATTGAAGGCCAAGTTTTAAAAAGCACACACTTCTCTCTAAAAAGTCAATAGGAAAAATGAAAGACTATCTGGCGTCAATCACAGATTGCTACATGATGATTCAACAGATATTCACCACATAACCCAGATTAAAAAATCCCACAAGTAGAGGATACAAGGAAAATCAGACAAGATGCCTAGGGATCAAATACAGCCAGAAGACACATTCAGGGAAAAAATATGAATCGTTCCCAACATTGTTAATCAGAACAATATATTTCAACAAGAGAAATCTGATTTTTTAACTCCAAATATGGCATTAAATTAGGCTCTGAACAAGAATCAAACCACTTACTATGTCTCTCCAAAAGTTCATCCCAAATAGGTCCACCGCTTCCAGCAGCCCGTCCCAAGCTGTGGGAGATTCACTATCCCATAGGAAATGGAAAAATACCTTGGGTGTAGAAAAGAATTCTTTCTGACCAAAATATGTTACAGAAACTAAAGCATCAGATGGAATATTATATTTTATAATGGAATGAACTCTATCTTGAACACAGTAAGATTCTAGAACAGCAAACTGAATTTGTGTTCTAACATTTTGATGTATCTCTGGCTGCTACTAAGAGTTTATAAAATAGTTATGTTACAGAAAAGCAATCTTATTATCCAATTAAATCGGCAAAGGCAGGGGCTGAATCCACTTAAGAGGACCTGCTGCTTAATGTGGAAGGATATCCTCTTTCTTGTCCCTACAATTCCCACCTACACTACATTATATGGCAGAAACAGTATCATCATTACCTTCCAGCTGCCCAACAGTTGCTTGTGGTAGACATCACTCTTCGGGCAACCTTAGACATTTCAGGAATTCTACCTCTTTTACAGCCTTGAGGTTGACTCATTTGTACAGGGACAATTCTATTAAAGTATTTGAAGAAGGTTTCAAGCTTTTGTGACTTTTCCTTTACATTAGAATCTAAAAGCCACAAGGGTCGCATCAGGCTTTGAGTGGCACATATTGGGCTATATTTCATAGGAGGGCTGAGCCAGAATCTTGAAAGGTGGAATAAGAGTTATGAAATGGGTATCTTAACCTCTCTTCAAGGCTTAAGACACCGGTGTTATACCTTAACCATACTCACTCCAAAGAATGCAAAAGAAAAATTAAAATATTCAGCCTTATCTACTTTTGGGATGTGTGGCCCACTTGTACCCCCACTCGGCCACACTTCTGAACAGGCTCTAAACATAAATGTAGTAGGATGCAGGAAATGAATGATGCAAAATAAACAGAGGCATAGTATCAACATCACGAGAAGTACTATTACCGCTTTATAAAGCCCTAGTAAGACCACACCTAGAATACTGCAGCCAATTTTGGTCACCATACCACAAAAAAGATGTTGAGAGTTTGGAAAAAATTCAAAGAAGAGCAACTAAGATGATCAGGGGCCTGGAGACTAAAACATACGAAGAACAGCTAGGGGATTTGGGTCTGGCTAGTCTAAGGAAAAGAAGAAATAGGGGAGACATGATAGCAGTGTTCCAGTACCTGAGGGGCTGCCACAAGGCAGAGGGGGCCAGGTTGTTCACCAAAGCACCAGATGGAAGGACGAGAAACAACAGTTGGAAACTGACCAAAGAGAGAAGCAACCTGGAATTGAGGAGAAACTTCCTGACAGTGAGGACAATCAACCAGTGGAACAACTTACCCCCAGAAATCGTGGATGCTCCATCACTGGAGAATTTTAAGAAGAGGCTAGACATCCACCTGTCTGAGACGTTATAGGTTCTCCTGCTTGAGCAGGGGGCTGGACTAGAAGACCTTCAAGGTCCCTTCCAGCTCTATTCTATTCTATTCTATTCTATTCTATTCTATTCTATTCTATTCTATTCTAAAAATGCTGTTAAGAGACTGGCTAATTGCCTAATGCAAAGCATGGCCCATATTTTAAGATAATCTCCATATACAAGTTTGATCTTACACTGACTTATTTGCAAATTGGCTGCAGTAGATAAATAGAGACTGGCTAGGCAGGGGCCACAATGAATAGAAAATAAACAGGTGAGACAAAGCCAAACTCCTGGCCCGGTGGGTGGTACTCATCACTTTTTTACTGTGTTTTTACTTGCTGCAGTACCTTAGAACTATTGAGAGACAGAAACCCTGGCCAATTTACTGCAGATCATCTGGAGGTCTACTTAAAAATACTGATCTACTTCTGCCTACTTTAAAGCATATGATACAAGAGCTCCAGAGATGATTATCAACAAGTCTCAGAGCTTGTATGCATAAATCAATTGCTTTTTCATTTCAATTTGCTTTCTCCTCAGTATTTAAAACTATGTTTCAAATGGAGCCTCTGTTCCCTTTGTGAATATGCTATGGAGGTTTTAATTAAGTCAGAAGTTATGATAGTGAAAACATGCATGTAATATAATAATGGTGCAAGAATGGGAAAAAGCGTTTGTTCAATATTTCTAGCTACTACCACGTTGGTTAGTTTCTTTGAAAACACCTTCCTTATGCATCATGTATGATGACCATAAAATGGAATTTAAAATGGAGATGCAAATAATTTGGGAGTTATGAACAAGTAAAAAAACCCCTGCTATGTCAGCCGCAATTGCTTCAGTATTAACTTTCAGAGAACCAATCTTATGCTAAGTCTTTAATGGTTAACATTTTCAGATTGGATATGCATGAGACATTGACATACTGAAAACATATATGTAGAGAAGAGGATACTGGAATATTAGAGCCATTTTGAGTGGAATAACAGAATTAATTAACATTTTTGTGTAGCACGTTTTTATCTCTAACAGTACAGCTCGGAAATATACCAATGCAAAAGACAGCATCCTGAAATATTTGATATAATATTTTAAAGCAAGATTTTATATGTATATATATATATATGTATATGTAAAAAGAGGGTTATTAGTTTGCTCTGCACAGTGTGTGCTAAGACATAGAACAATCTCTGCTACACTTTTTTTCAAGTAAAATCATTTGTTTTCTTATCAAAGAACCAAAACTGTAAAATTAGTTATGCTATATACTTATTTAATTTTGTGATCTTATCTGGTCACAGGACAGGCCTGTCGTAAATTTATATATGCTGCTTCAATTTTACAGAAATATGATAAAAGAGTATTCATTCTAAATATGGTAGAGTCTATTTTGAGGCTTCATGGTTCAAATGATATGACTAATTTTAATAGCTGGACTGCTCTATCTAGATTTAAAGTCTTTTAAATAGCAAAATAGTAAATAGTTAAGATTCTCCACTTCCATCAACTAAGACAGGGCTATTCAAATGTCTAGAAATGGCAGAGATGAGTAACTATTAGAGATGCTATGTAAGTGAAAGCAATCAGCAAAAACAGAGTTGCTGATAACGGACTACTTTTTATAGATGAAATGTAGAAATCAACTTGTGTAAAAAGTGAATCTTCAAAAAGATATTTTGAATGGGAAATGGATAGCATTCACATGCAATAATCAAATTACACGTTCAAATACAGTAATTTTTATTTTGCTCTTGCACACCAGTGAATTTCATGCACCAATCAATTATATCCACTTATTTCAACTGCCTCAGGCTTTCCCTCCACCAAATGGGTAAATTTATGTACCCATCACATAATCACAATCACGTATGTCCACGACACACAAAAACCTTTGGACATAAAATTTTAACACTAGTGGCAGGCCCTTTTTCTCGATATATTCTGAACTGTGCATATGAAGGAGAAAGCTGGTTATAAGGAACAAGAATTTGAGAAAAAGGATTTTATTTAATGGTTTTGAGATCAAGTATTGATTGGCTAGCTAACTGTAAAGATTCCCAGAAGAAGTCCAATAAAATCTAGGCCAAAAAAGGAAGGGCAATGATAGGTAATAGAAAGGGAAATCTGCAAACAGCAAAATGTTAATGGAAAATGCATCCAAATTCCTAAATCAATACCACACATCACATCAACTTCACCATTTTTACTTGAAAATATCAGAGTCATAAATATTAAAGGAACATTTATGTGGCATGACAATGACTACGTTTACAAAACACGCTTAATTTTATTTTTAATCTAGTTTCTGGGTTTGCAAAATATGTTGAACCAGGCTGAGTTCATACAACACACTATGGCACAAAAAGAAAACCTAAGATAAAACTAACCAAGCCTGTCAGGTTGGTTTTAAACTTGTGAAAATGTAAACTAAGTCTTATGGAATCGGAACAATTCAATATATAGCAACCTCTTTTCTTCTTGTAGTTTATCTTGCAAATATTGTACCTGCTTTTTAAGGTTTGGAGGATAGTAACTTAAGTCTTTTTTTCCCATATTCCAGATTAGAACTCTACGAGATGTCCTACACCTAGAATGATTGTGTATGTCTGGCAGTTCCTTTAAAAATAAAAACAAGCTTGTTCTCTCTGAGGGGGCTGCTTGTACAGTAACACAATTCAGTTATAAAGACATGTATAATAGAACTCTTGGTTGAGTATCTTCTAGCCGACAGAAGAACAAACCAAACTACTGACAGAGAAATAACTGCTGGTTAATCTCAAAGATCACTAGCTGGCAAACAAGAATATGTAACAAGGTAGGTTATTTTCACTGTTTGTATAATAACAATTTCAACTATCAGTAATAAAAAATTATCGCTGGATTGCATGCAAACTTGATGATGAAATACTCCATGAGCATTTTTCCTTCCTCTTGTATAACATACATGATTTATAATGACATTACTGGTTTCATATCCTCACATGAACAGAGACAGTGTCTCATTATCCCGTCTGGCAACCTGGCACCTTTCAGATGTTTAAGATTCTTGCTATCAAGGTTGATTAAAGAGGAAGCTTAAAACATCTGGAGAATACTGTGGACCTTCAAAATACTACTATATATTAAGCAGAAACAAGCCTTTGGTTTAGGTACAGTTTGCCCCACCACTCTTCTAATTCATTTCTTGTTTGAACGCATCTAAACTCTATATTTAAATACGATTGTTGCCATTCGTTATGCATTTTTTGTATATAACTATATATTTCTATTGTTCAAACTGAAAAAAATATTTGAAATTCTTTTGTCTTGTGAACCATTCTTTGTAACTATTGTTACAAAGGTTGTATGTTGCTGTATGGTTAAGAGTGCTGGAGGCTAAGCAGATCTAGATAGAGGGGAACTTCTCTACCTCAATCCTATGAAGACAGAGTGGTTGTGGGTGTTTAAACCACTCAGATCTGGGATATCTTTTTTTTTTCAATATAAAATTTTATTGTTTTTATCATAAAAGAAAAAAGAAATACATCACAGATATTACACAATGTTTTATCCCATCCCCCCACCCCCCGGACTTCCCAAACCAAACCTAGGCTAATATTCAAATACAAGTAAACAAATATTAATATCTCTAACTCCAAACTCTAAACTTAAACAATCCATCTCCT